>NC_051181.1:127886228-128186228 GCF_013339695.2 Rhipicephalus sanguineus
GGAGAGGAGAGGCTTGCTGCCGGCACGAGACGAGACGAGCATGCGCAGTGAGGGTGTGGACGACGCCGCCGACGCCGCAGGTGCGACTAAGAAATGCTCCGCATTTAAAAAAACAGTTTTGTTTCGGTGTGGTGATAGCTCTTCAAAATTGAAAATAGTTAAACCTAGTCAAATCATACCAGAGATCGCCCAAACTAGCTATAGCCCAGGTACATCATGCTGAGCTGAGCTAAACTCTAACGAAGACTGTGTTTGCATTTGTCATACAAAGTCCATATTTGTTCCTTGACTTGTTAACTTGTGACGTAGCCCTAAGAAACTTTTTTGAAAGTTATGTTTTGCCAACAGCAGCCATCATGCAAATACCTACAAGCAGTTGCAACTTGAGAGCGGTAGGTTTCTGGCAAAAAGAGTGGCAGCTTAAGCAAAGGATGTGCCAGAAGTATCACACGAGATCACATGACTAATGACCTCTGTTGAAGTAGCAAGAAATTAATGCTTGGTACATGCAGTGGTCCTACTATTCTCTCTCTCTAGTGCAACAGCATGACAGCAGAACACAGTCTCTGTGGTTCACTTGCAGGCACATGCATGCAACAATACATTGACCCATTATTTTTTGCTGCTTGTAGAATAAAGAGAAATAATTTTAACCATATTCAATATTCTGCACATCTGCTTGTTTAGACTTTTAATTAAGCAGTACCCCCGGCCAGAGTCCACGTTATTGGTCAGGAGTGAACAGTACTGTATGCTGTAAGCAGACCTTTATCGAATGTAACATTCAAAGCAGCACTTTTTTCTCCAGACTTATTTCTATTTGAATAATTTTCTGGCCTCCTTGGTGTTTTAAATTTACATAGCAGCACTACCATTATGCTATAATGTATGTATAGGTTGGCTTACTATTGTGTAAACAGAATTTCATAGAGCTGACCACTTTATGGACAGACTAAAGTGCAAAAGCACTCTACAAGAACCTTCTGTTAGCACAACATACCATTTCTTGCAGCGTGCTGGGGCATACCGAAAATGGTCCCCTATGAGGTGGTGAAGTTCGGTTTCTGTAACTCTCGGGTACGACTTCTGAAGAGTCGCTGAAATAGAATTTAATGGTGTTAATGAACAATAAAGTATAAAATGCATGCATGCTCATAAAGGACCGGCAGGTTGTCTGCTCAGCTGGTGTCATGATGCTGAGTTGGCCTTCAATGACTAACAGGAAAGTGATATATTTGCACAAGGTTTATTGCACATTCCTGTTAAATGATTTAAAAGCTTCAAACTCATTGTCACTTCCTGCACTCTAGCCTATTTTAGAAAACCACAATCCTTTTATACAAATAAAATGTTTATGCAATGCAACTTTTGCTGACAACCCACAGATGCATGTGCATGCATGCTCGTGTAATCAATCCTCGACTCCTTACTTTTCATAACTACAGAGCACGCTTAGACAAATGTAAATCGATTTCTATCTCGAAGTAATCACCTGTTAAACTGACATCCTTATCTCAGCTTTCTGGCAGTGCCAGCAGCACAGAAAGATTATTTAAATTTCTTCTTCAATTGCACTCATAAAAAGCAGCCTGCGCTACATCAGCAGTGTTGGAATGTGAGCCTACAGTAGCCGGCCAACTTGTACTGGAAGCAATCTTACAAAGCCAGCCTTCGCAGCTGCTGCGAGGAATTCATACGCTGGTCAGAAAGAACTGTGAAATAAAATCTGCGAAAACTGTCACATCAGGATATAATGAATATCGTGGCAGCTGCATGGGAAGCTGTTGCATTCAGAGACTATTGTCCAGAGTTGTAAGGGCTCCAGAATGTCCAATGTGCTGGACAGATCAGAGGACCACCATATACACGGCCGGTTGTCCAAAGTTTGTGCCGTTCCTCCAGAAACATCACAACGGCCTGCAGGCTAAATGCTGCAGCCTATTGTTTTACACCGACTGCACGGGGTCCTTCGATGGAATTCAGAGTGATTGCAGTATTTAGATAACGTACATTTGTGATTTCTGACATATCCCGTCTATTCTTGCAATTCTATACACCAATACATGCATTTTTTTGCATGCTTACACAAAATATATATTTGCAGCCTAGATATAGTTACAGTAGAACCCCGTTTTTACGACTTTGAGGGGTCCATGCAAAACCATCGTATAATCGAAAAACTAATATAGGCAGTGGCAATCAGCCTTGCCTAGAAAAAGGGAACAGACCACCTGAATAAGCCCATGACACGATGCTGCGCTTTTCCAAGGAAGGTAGACTAAATTATTTTCTGAAAATGGCAGCGAACAGCAGCATTACTTAGTTGAAAGAGGTGTGAGCGAATCGTTATCCTCAACTTCAAAAAAATGAACCCAGTGCACATCTTTCTCCCTATAAATCGAGTTCGAAAGTTGCCTGTGCATGAAAATAGAACCGAAACCGCGTTGGCAACAGCCTCCCATCAGGGGAGTCAGACACAGTGTCATCGCCATCACATAATGGCGACAGAGCACGAGTTTGCGTAGAATGCTTTCGTACTCGACTGAGCTGCGTGCATCGTATTTGTGCCCTTGTGAAGTTCAACTGGTGATGTCTCGCTGTTATTATGAACGTTCACGTCAAGCGAAAGTTATTTTGCATGGTGAAAATAGCTGCATCGCGTCCTTTTGCGTACTCAAGGCCTGCGACTGCGAGTGCCGCAAACAAGGGCAGGAGACCAGCTGTATGTCGACCAGGAAAAGTTTCCGCGTACCGAAAACGTGAAAATATCTGGATCTCAAAATGACCGGTCAGCTGAAGCTACTCAGTGTGGAGAGAGCTTGTCTAAGTAATGACCCTGGATACGCACACAGCCGAGGCATATCCAGAAGTTATCTTAAAAGCCAGGAAAACTGGATTGCAGAAGCAATTGCCAGGAGAATAAATTTACTGTCTCACTCTCTACTTTTTTAATCGTCAACCTAGAACGAAAGTTCTTATTGTGCACTCGCAAATACTTGGTCAGCGTTCAGATACGAGTAAAGAAGGTATCTTTTTTTTTAAACAGAATCAGAAAGTCGTCGTAAGATGCGGGGTCAGCGTAAAATTGCGTCTTTAATACATTATTTCTATGGGGATTTTGCCGGGACCAAACTGATTCGTCGTGAAATGCGGGTCGTCGCAAATCCGGGGGACGCATAATCGAGGTTCCACTGTATATGGCTTAATGTATGACTCTGAGGTACTGTACAGTAATAGTTTTACATACCAATGACGACAGAGAAAAGCATCAGATCTCTGAAAGGTTTTTTCCCCTTGCGGCCTGTCAGGCAGTATTTCGCTGCAAGAGCGTCAGCCATGCACTAATTCATGACCTTCCTCACGGTATCTTTGGGACATGAGCCTCCAATGAGTTCCAAGTGATGGATCTGAAACATGTCACAATGAGGCTCTAATATTTCACAGTACTGCTAAAGAAAGAACACTAGAAGAGTGCAGCTAATCAAAAGCTATCAGGGAATGTTCACAACTTTTTCATAGCATAATATTTTAAGAATAAAGCAAGAACACTTGCCAAGGCTTTCTTATTCTCTTTGTTTGTCAGCAAATCATCCAAAGAAGACACTGCGGCATCTGTTGATAACGGGAGAAGTGTGAGCATTTCTTCCTTTGCAGATGGTAGGTCTTCATTGTTAGCCATCATGGCAGTCTCGACTCTCTTAAGCGCCTTAGCTTGTGCATCAATTTTTTCTTCCACAGTCACTAGCTTAGTGAGGATGCGATTCAGCAGCACTGCACATAAGAAGAAACAAACACTTTTGTAGAGAATAGTAAACATATATTTATGCACAAGGACTGCTGACCCTAACAGTACATTTGTTACTGCATGCACCGTTGAGTGTCAGCTTCAGGCCACAAATACACAGTAACACCTTGTTAACTCAAACTCACATATCTCGAAAAATCGGCTAAGTTGAAATTTTCCACGGTACCGAACGATTTCCCATAGGTGCAATGCATTTCTTGCCCTTTATCTCGAAGTATTTCCGTGCCCACTTTCGGTTATCTCAAAACCTTGACTGAGAGTGGAACATAAACTTCGCCGCCAAACCGTTTCACGAGATACTAGCGGCAAAATGTCATACGTTTCACAAGGTTCACGCGAGGATGCCACACTTACGACAAAGCTCACACTGTTCCCGAATGAGAAGTCAGAACCTAGAGGCATAGCGACTTTGTCCAGCAACCCTGTGTCACGTCATGTGACGCTACAGACGTGCACAGAGGCAGGCCCTGCAAAATAGCTCGGTTCATACGCGTCGTTTTGTTTACCGTCAGAAATGTGATATCAGTATTTTATTTACACAAGGCACGTCGCGAGGATTTGTTCATCGGCTGTGCGATGTGGTGAGGATAATGCTACCAAAGCAAAGCAAGTCACTGATGCTGCAAAGAAAGGTAGCCCTAATCAAAGAAGCAGATTCAAGGCTCGAAGTTTCCGGACGTCAAAACGGCGCTGATTGCATGGCTGCATCGTGCGAGAGGAGCCCCTTAGAGAAGGCTGATTCTCTGGACTTAGCGGTGGGCTACACCAATCTCACCTGCATTATCGGCTGGTTTGACCATTTTCTTAAGCGAAACAACGTGGCGTCACGCACGGTGATCGCGGCAGTGTCGACGCAGCTACTCAAGGGGTGACGACATCATGCAAAACAAGAAACATGCTTCGCTTGATGCGAAATAAAGTAAATAAAGTTGAGTGCAGTGGCGCGGACGATCGCCACATGCGATGTGTTAAGCAACTCAAGAAAGCTTTGCTAGGTGCAAGTGTTACTGAGAGGCAGACCAGCCTTAGTCGGTCTTTCTGCACTAAATAAAAAGGCAGTGCCGAAAAACACAGCTGGTTGATAGCTCTGGTGTCATTATTAAATGCGAATGCATTTCTTAGTCGGGCTATGTGAGGCATCCGGCGTTGTCCGCGCGCCTCTCCGCTCTCACTCCCTCTCCCATAGCAACAGCTGCGGGCGCGCACGCTTATCCTCGCCCCTAGCAACCGGAGCAGGTGGTGCGGGCGGAGTAACGGAGAGTGAGTGGAGAGGAGGAGCGCGCTCTGGCGTGTGAGGGCGCTCGCATCCGAGCTCCCGCGTGTGTGGAGAGTGTGTAGGAGAGGGCAGGTGCAGTGCTTCGCCGCTCCTTCTCTCGCCGTTCTCTCTCTCTCCTCCCTGCGCCACTGCCTCAATGCAGTGCGTTTGAAACGCGTTTGTGCTGCCTTGGCACAGCCTGAAAACAGCGCGTTTAAACGCGTTTGTGCTATATTGAAGGCGGTGGCAACATCCCTGAGGTGGTTACGAACGCACGTAGGAAGCGTTCATTGAAAGAGGCGCCCAAAAGGGAGACACTTGAGCGCGTCGATTTGTCCAGCTTTACGCCATTAAAATTACTACGCCGTGTACTCTCGGCGCAAGAAATGCATTCGCATTTCCTCACGATTCGCTTCGCGGAGGTGGGGGCATTTTTTTTTTCTTTAAAACCTTTACAAAGAGTGAGTTAGGCACTCCTGTTGAGAAACTGGTCATTAGTGAAAACGTTTTTAGATAGAACTGGACTTCTCAATGGAATTTGTGCAACATTGCTTATCTCGAAAATCTGCTTACCTCAAAATTTTTCTGGTTTTTATTACTTTGAGTTAACGAGGTATATATGTTCACAACTTCAGCAACCACAACGGTTTAATCATGATCATGGGCATTAATCGTCGCGATGGAGACATGCCACTAGGTGCCAACATGGGTGAATCCACATCTAACAGTGCTATAGCTGCCAAAACGTATAGACATTGTACAAGCCCTCATACATCACTACACAATAAGCACTACTTCTGTGAAGTCACGTTTCACTTTTGTGTTATACCGATTCCTATGACTGAGGGATCAGTCATGTTTTTTCAATAAACTTTCAGCGGTTGGTGAGTGCTCGATGCTCGAGTTGTCGCCTTTGTCTCTTGAGTACTCAATTTTAGTGCTCTTTTTTACAATAACAGTACAATGCAAGCAAACGCTCAAAAGAAAAGGCATGGTGCTTAGCTCAGGTTCATATCGTTTATGGCATAACATTTCCATGATGTTGACACAAAATATCCTACAGGAGCTGCTGGAGCAAATTTGAAAGAACATGCATGCTGCAGTCATTCCCACTTGACTGCATTATAACAGGTACAGTTGCAGTAAAAATTTTAGAAACCACGGGAGCGTTTGGCGCACCGCGACGCCTCCTGACAGCTGCCTGTGAAGCTCAAGAGTGCGAACTGCACACACACGTCCTTGTTTACCTGCAGGCCTGCACGTTCACTTGCTGCGCAAGGTCTGGAGCACCAGAGGAAGCGCAAGGTGCCACTTCTGCAGTTGCCGTGGAAACACCGAGCGATTTGCCTGAATGAAAACTTTCCTACTTAATGAAAACTTCGTCCTGGTCCGGGGTAGAGGATGAATTGTTGGTCAGCTTGCAAGCTTTTTTTTTTTAAATCCGTGTGCATTTCTTCGTAGCTTCGGGCTACAAACCGGTTGATGCCGCGGTGATCCGTAACGACTGGAGAAATGGCACCTTGCACTTTCTCTGGCGTTCCGGTGTGCAGGCACTTGAACTGAGTGGATGAGCCGGCTGGCAGGTAAACAAGGATGAGTGTGCGCAGTGCACGCAGCCATCAGAAGGTGCCCTGCCGTTGTCTGCCATGTGTTCCCGCGGTCTCTAAAACTTTTACCGCATTTGTACACACACACACAGATATATAGCTTGCAGTGAACCGCACTACAAGACCGTTTGATGATGATGATTAGTGGGGTTTTGTGGCGCAAGGGCCATGGAATTTGACTACTACTTATGCAGCTGCACAGTCACGGGTATAATTTTTTCAACATTTCAGTGGCTTTTTTTTCTTTACCAATAAATCTGAACACACAATGTGCATTTGAACTGTTAGAAACCCCTCTGTTAAAAACATTGTATGTGGATGAAAACTAAGGCACACAACAATAACAATAACACTTACAAGAAATGCCAAATGATTTATGATGTTTCAAAGAGTGGAACTTGGGCTCTATTTCAGCCCCTGTTGCGTGGAATCTCCTTTGTTACAACCTACAGCAATAAATGATTGGCTCAATCATAACTCATGAAATGTCGCAGGCTAGAAATGATCGGTGATTTCCCGACTATATTCTAAACATATACTCGGCAACTGCAGTACTCTTAATAAGTTGTGTAGAGACATTGACTGCCATTTGTGAAAGCACAAACTTGCACATCATCAGCCTGTGCTATATGCACAGCAGAATGAAGGCAGCTCGAGCTCTCCCAATAATCATGAACCTACCCTGTTCTGCACGAGTTGATACCACTTTATGCCCCCAAATTTCTTGATTTTGCCACTTCACGTAACCTTTGTCATTCTTGGCCGCTGTTTCCATCCCCTCATATCCATTATGACATTCTAAGTAACCATATGTCATCTGTCCTTCTCATGACATTACCTAGTCAGGTCTACTTCTTTCCTCTTAATATCAACTAAGACATCAGCTAACCCTGTTCGTTCTCTGATCCCCTCTGCTGTCTTCCTATCTCTCAGGGCTACCCAAATCATTGTTTTTGTTACGCTACACGATGGGTCATCCTTAGCTTCTTTTGGAGCTTCCTGGTTATTCTCCAGGTTTCTGCCCCATATGTTAGAACTGGAAAAATAGAATAGTCTTACACTTTCGACTTTAGAGACATTGGTAATTTACTGGTCAGAAGTTGAGAATGCCTCACATGTCTGCTCAAACGATTCTTTTTCTTCGGTGGGTTTTCTTTACTTGAGACCTCTCCTGTTAAAATTTGGCCTTGATAGGCATACTCTTCTACTGATTCAAGGGTCCGGTTGTCTATCATACATTTTCACTCCATGGCCGGGCCTAGCATTGTCTTTTTTGCGTACTAAATTTCAAGCCTACTTTTTTTTTACTTTTTGGTTTACTTTCTCAATCCTTTTTTTTGTAATTCAACACTGCCATTGCTCAAGAGTGCGAAGTCGTTGGCAAACCATAAATTGCTGACATATTCTTACATAATTAAACTTCATTAAACACCATGGTACTTACAGCTAAGTGTAAGCATTCATCGTGCATACCTTGTAGTCCACCTTGGTTTTGTTGCAATGTCGCTTGAGGCAGAGAATCCGCTGACCTTGGAGGTGGGCAGCTCACAAATGGCAGTGCTGCTCCACTATCAGATTCTGGACTACACTGTTCTTGACTGTCGTTTGCTGAACAGTCACTCTCACTGTCTGAAATGACAGCCTGACGGCCCCTTTTGCGTGGCACGAAGTTTCTTGGGTCCACCCGCTGAGTTATGTTGGAGATTCCTGGGTCCACCCGCTGAGTTATGTTGGAGATCCCTGGATCCTCCTGCTGAGTTATGTTGAGGATTCCTGGATCCACTCGCTGAGTTGTGTTGGGGACAGCTGGAATTCACAGTGAGCATATGCATTTAAGCTCTGCCTTACCAATGACACTGTACACATAGTATGTGTTACTTTTGTAAAGAGCGCTCTATAAAATACATAGCTTTTGTACAGGGCCGTACCCAGGAATTTTTTTCGGGAGTGTTTGTGTGTAGAACGGCCAACTTTGGCAACTTGTGGTTGCTGTGAAGACATGCAAATATTTGACTATCACCCGAAAAGTTAAAGAATGAAAAAATTTCGGGGGAGTGTCAGAACCCCCTCAAACATTAGTTACAGCCCTGCTTTTGTATGTTCATGTTCTCACACACATCACCTTTTACAAATGACAGCCACATGCTCAAATAACAGCTTCTTGTCTTCACAGAGAGCAGCTTCAATCCTGAGAGGTATAGGCGAATTATTGTGCAGCCTATGACAGAATATACTATTAAACTTGCCGAAAGTGACATAAGACATTTACAAAAAAGGGAGATTCATTGAAGGCTTGTTTCTTTTGTTCAACACAGCCCAGTGAAACCAATAGACAATGAAGCTAAGAAAAGTAACGGCTATTTTGAAGCAGCATTGTCCTAGCACTCGGCATGCGACTGCGCATTATCGGCTTCTATTTCGGAGCGTGGCCGCTTCTTCCTCGGAACAGGCGTGCTCCTCGTCTTCATGTAGCTTGGATAACCGGGGAACACTGTCGGCACAGCCGTTGGCAAAAGTATCCTCAACTTCTCGGTCTTCTTGTAGTCCTGCTCCGTAAAATGCAAGGCGCACACCAGGGGCCTGTCATTAGGCTGCCATACTGTTCCCTTCCCGCCGGGTCCTTCACGGGAAATGATTCGCAGCCATGCTGCCCTGCGTTACTGGGAAACTCGTGGTAGCGTATTTGCGGGTCCTTCGATGCATTCGTGGAACAAAACAGCCCACAACAGTGACGTGGCATTTTGCTTAACGTATAAAATATCACACATGTGAAAACTGTCTTGAGTGACGCTCAGTGCGAGCGATTCATGTGGAGAAAAACAACGACTACCTTGACCTACTCGCTGAACACGCTCTCCTACCCGCCCGCGCGTCGCGTGGAGCACTCCCCTACTACTGGCGCCCTCCTAGCGAAATGCGCCGACAACTGTCAACTCTGCTTCCCCGTTCTCACCCATTGCCTGCGCCGTGACGCGGCAGGCCACACCGTGTGTTTTTCATCGAGCGGCCGTGACCTGCCCCACAGTCCAGGGATGTTGTGCATGATGCATGATTGAAGCAGGGCTTACCACCTCCCTGGTGACACTGCCATATAGAAGCAGCAAGGCGGCACTACTGCAACTGCCTTGGATGCTTGTCTTCATCTTACGAAGTTTCAGCGTTAGCCAAGCAATAAGATGCTTCTCAAATTTTCACTTTACAAATGGGCCTTACACTTCTAGGAAATGCATATATATAAAATGGAAACATATGGTCATTTCAATGTGCCTACATATTGCAGCACTACAAAATAAAGCATGCATAAAATAGGAAAATGAGAAGGAAACGAAATTTCCATGGTTTTACTGTACCGTAGCACTTACCCGAACGGATGGCACTGGCAGCATGGTTCGTAGGTGTTTCTCGCTGTTCACAATCCTCATCAGTCGCATCAGTGTTAACATCGGACTTGTATTGCGCTTCACGTTCTCTTATTCTGGCTTCTTCATACGTATCTGAAAATCAAACGTAAAAATGTCATCTTACACATAAAAAGAAAACAATTATTTGCAAGTTCCTTGCTACTTCACTATGTCAGCAAACTGGTACTAAAGGTCTGTTTTTTTTCTTTGTTCCACAAATTTGGCATTGTTCAGTTTCTATTTCCACTCAAAAGTTCCTTCATTGTCATTGAACGTGTAGTATCTCAAAATAAGTTCTCATCTCTCTTGCCTATACACTACGCCTGCTGTAAAATAAACTTTGCAAGTCAGTGTCTGTCGTGTTGTCAGGTGGTACGCCCTTGCACTATAATGCAATAATACTGTTGCTGGCAAGCCGTTCCCTCCACAAAGTGCTCACCATACAGCGACAATGAAACCAACAGATAATTAAGCTAAGCAAAGCATAGGGGACATAATTTGTTGCTTTAAACTGTCATGTAATGATTATGACCTAAATTGAGAGGAATTAAAGTGGACAAAAAATCACCTTTGCTGTCAGAGGAATCTGTACCCACAACCTTAAAATTACGCGTTCAATGTTCTACCAATTGAGCTATGTTCAATGTTCTACGAATTGAGCTGCTTGTAGGAGGGCGCACATGGAAGGCTCATGGAAATCTCCACTTGAATGGGAGTTGAACACGATCTCCCATTATGTTGGTGCGTTGGATGTGTAAGCGGGCTAATATCTAGACGGCGACCCACTACTCTCTTTGAGAGTCAAGCGCACTGATTTGAGAGGTGGGCTTCTAGAAGCTCCCGAAGCGCGTTCACCATGCCCAGGCCCAGAAGGCACTGGTTCGAGGTGTTCACGGAGAGGTCAAGGGCCCGTTTTACAATTTTGCGAAAAATGACTTCAAGTACAACCTCGTCTTGCTTCGGCAGGTGGAGGTATCGGGTAGAATATAATATTCTGCTGCCTACAAATGCATGTGCCAGCCGCAGGGCATCTTTGCACCGTAGCCCCCCACGTTTGTTAGAGAACCGGCGGACCGTGTGGCCCACCTGGTCTCCCACCTTACGAAGTTTGGCCAGCGTGGTGTCTGACCATCTATTTTGATTAATAACTAGCCCCAGTCCTGTGGCCTTCTTTTCATTCAGGGACTGGACCTGTCTCCAGCGAGAGTTCAATTTTGGCCATGCACTTTGGCGAGGCATGTATGTGCATGAATTCTGATTTGGAGGGGGAGTATTGAAGGCCGTGCTGGCTAGGATAGCGGTTGACTATGCTTGCAGCTCGCTGCAAGTTCGCCTCAATGTCTCAAAGTGAGCCCTGCGTGGCCAAGGTGGTGATGTCATCAGCATAAAACGCGTGTTGTATACCGGACACATCAGCCAGCCCAGCCGGCAGGTGCATCATGGCCAGAATGAATAATAAAGAAGACGTTTGGCGAATGCAAAACCGTGAAGAGCTGTCAGGGAACGGAAAGCGAAGAGCCAAAGCAGAAGAAAAATGAGATAGGTCAGTGGCTTTCATTTTGTATGTATTTACTTCTGGAGGTGTTCAGAGACAGGGAAAAAATTGGCTCTATGCATTAGACCCGACCAATACGTACGAGGCATCCCTCCCTCCAGGCCTTTTAGCGCTCTCGCTATCTGCACCTGTGCTGCCCTTCTCAATAATGCCGAAAATAAAGAAACCCAAGAATGTGTTGATTTCGTTGATTCGACAGTGGGCATTTGACTCACCGTGCTCCAGAATAAAAGCAGAGACCATATTCTGCAAACCGTGCGGGAAAAAGGTCAATCGCATGACTATGTTTAACTGTTGGCGCCTTTGTGCCATCATAAACATTTTTTGCTTTAATGTCATAGATACAGGTCACACACGGCTTTGCTTTGAAATTATTTGCATTTATGTCAAAATTTACTGCGCCGAGATTTGCGATGTTGGGGGCCTAAAATGTGTTTAGCCTGCCTATTTTTGGCGCCTAAAGGGCACTTTTTCAATGGCTAAAAATCCGGCCTCTAGTTAACACTCCTTAGCAGACACCACAACTAGGCCAAGAAAATGTAATTCAGCAAGCATACTAAAACAGCAATGAATTATGCACCAGCTGGAGTGTTCTCATTTCATTCAGTGATTTCGTGGCGTTTTCTCTTTTGAACAGCATTGTTTAGCTCTCACTTTATGTCTACGGAACCCTAGAGTCTACACAATTCGGAAAAGTGCAGTAAAAGTTACCGGCGGCCTGGTACTTTTCTGCTCCGTGCCACAGTGCGCTATACGTACGCGAAGGAACCAGGCGTGAGGTTTCACTTATATACCCTGCTTTGCAAGAGCATGACGCCGCTATCGCCTGTCTTTTTTTATTGTTATCTCTAGCCCATGGGGTTAAAAACTTAAAATGGAGACCGATCATGAATGTTCACATAAAAGCAAGACGTTTCTGCTCCCGCACGGGAGCCTTGTTCCCAACGGTAAATGAATGCGCAAACAGTCCGGTTATGTATGTTTTAAAATATGGCGTAGCAACATGCGTACACGTGTGGAAAGCTGCCGTCATTACGTTTAAGCGTGTGCCTCGTTGTCCGGGTTGTCAGAGATTCAAGATTAAGCCGAGAAGTCCAGTTATGTTCTCTCTCCGTTTATTCTTGCCCTATTCCAGTCTATTTCGGGGCCAGTTGCTTCTGCGTGCTCGGCCATTGCTGTTTGATGAAACCTTCTTTTGTACATCATACATGTGCTGCTTCAATCTTTGCTGAAAGTTACCTGTCTCGCCGATGAAACTTCCACCCCAGTCTGCGTACCCTCCCCCCTTCCTCGGGCGACCATTTTAATTGTTCTCATGTGATACTGATTCACCTTCTAACAGCAGCAACAAATTGTCTTACTGCTTATCAATGAAGCAAATATAAAATATTTACAGTGTCCAAACTCCATACATATAAGCTATTTCTTGAGATTATGCAGCAATTTCAGAGCGACAAACATACCTTCCAGAGTAAATACTGTGTAAAAATGACAGGCTATACTTTCAGAAATAGTTTTATACCTATACCACGTAGTAGAACAAATTACGGTGAACAAAAGCTTGCGGTGCAAATTCCTAACCTCCTCAACGACTATGCCTTAACCACAGATCTCCTAAATTCTGGAATTACTAAGCAAGCATTTCAAAAAGCGATAAGAGAATTATTATTCTCAGAGGACTAAAACCAAAGTTATTCTATGAACACTATGATTCTGCATCAATGTATCGTTTTTTTTTTGTTTTTCTCGTTTTTTTTCACATGTGGCTCATGAGCCCCATCAGGTTGTTGTTGCTTGTCGATCATTTTTTGCTCGAGTGTTACACGTGCATCATCTGTTATATTTGGGTATCTACCTTTTAGTGCTAAGTACCTGTCAAACTGATAACATTGATGTTTTTTTTCTTTTCGATTATTGCCTTTGATTTTGATGAATTGTGCATTTCATCAGTGTAAGCAAGTGTAATGATTGATTTTCATGTATGCTTTTATGTTCCAAAATGTCTTTCTGCTGCTGCTGCTGTATGGGTGGCACGGCCCAGTCAGGCAATGTTTGCCTTTAGCCATGTTTCCTTGGACAATTCACTGTTGTTCTAAATAAACTAATAAAGAAAAAAAGAAAAGAAAGAAGCTGTAAAGGCTGGACGCTGGTACTTTAGCTGAAACATAAAATTGCCATTCAGACCACAGTAATCCACACCTTGCAGCATGCTCATTCAACTGCGAAAAGTAATACGGCCGGCTGGTGCATCGTGCATTTTCTATCGCAAACGAGCCCTATCGGGACCGTATTTTTGATCGCGATTGACCCCTTTGTAGAAGCTGGAGAACTGAGTCAATCATCGAAAATTTGCATCCCTATGTGGCTCGATGGCGATAGAAAGTGCACCATAGGACAACCGTAGAAAATTTGCACAATAAGGAGCAACAGGTAAATATTAAGGTCTTGCCGCAGAGAAACTTGTGCTCATATGAAATGTTATCTAGCTACAACTCTGAATGAGGCACGCGCGGGCGTATGGCTCTCTTGAGTTTGCCTCCAATCATATCAGAAAGGTTGTGGCTGCATGCAGCTCTATGCATGCTTGGTTGCCTTCCACAAAACGGAGAATCCGCTTGCATCGTGCTTCATAGAGATATTTATGCTAAACATGAATGTAAATGTGCGCATGCTTGTCGTGTCAGCCGAGGCCCGTTTTTAGATGATAACATACAATGAATGAAGTTGCATGGTTGCACGCATTTCTTGGAGCAAAAATATGTGTATTAGACCCAAGCATGCGCTAAAGCCCATTTGATGTTTCAATTCGACACAAGATGGTTCGTAACCTTCTACAAAAGCAGCGCACTCGGCCCCCTCGGCTTCCATGTAGGTGGCCATAGCAGACGGCGTCGGCAGTCAGGGCGTTGTCTAAGGTATTATGAGGAGCATACCAGTTTTTCAGAGCAGGTATTTAGCACTCCGTATGATCAGTGATAAAGCCACTGCAGTATTTTACTGATTTCATCGAAGGGAAGTGCAAGGAGAATAATAATAAAAGAGACGCGAAAGCGGCTGTGCGGCAGAGGGCTGGCGTAGCAATCCAACCTTGCACGTCACAGGAATGCCTCCGCATGGTGGCGCCATGGTATGTCCTCGCGCCCAATATGTACAGCGTACTCCAGCTAACTTTAGCCAGAGTTTAAGAAATATGCCAGTGCACTTTATGACAACGCGACCAAGTGCACGTTGCGAACTACTGCCTAGAGTAAGTTGCTATTTCTTGTGTTCTGCTTAAGTGGACAAGATTTATTAACCAACTATTGGAGCAATGAAGGTGGGCAAAAAATTACAATTATAAAGTTGTCGATCGGTTTGTAAAACGTCCAATTAGACAGTTCCTAGCTTGCTATCTATTAAGCATTATTGTTGTTCTGCTCACTGTGGATGCCCGTGAAATACAAAAAATAACATGTGACATGCCCACCTGCGCGGTTTAAGACTATGACACTGTTGTCAGCAGTAACTGCACGCGCACAGCTGCGTAAGTGCAGTTCGCTGCCTATTTACACTGACACAACATTACGTACCGATTTCTCTTGGATCAACTGTGATAGCACGGCGCTGCTAAGAACGGGGTCGATTCGGCATCGAAGCCGGGGGTGAAATGCAAGCACATCCATGTGATTAGATTTACGTGCGTGTTACAGAACTACAAGTGCTCCAAATTACACCGGAGCCTCTCACTACGGCATGCCTCGCAATAATATCCCGATTTTGGCACGTAATTGCTAAAACTGAGCTCATATTCTTGTCGCGGGAGTTCGCAACATGTAATGATTAACAATAATACCTGTGGTTTTACGCGCCATATCCATGATATTACTATGCGGCACGCCACAGTGGGGGACTCCTGATCAATTATGACCACGTGCGGTTCTTTGACGCGCACCTAAATCCTTGCGTTTTGACCCCATCGACATGTGGCCGCCGTGGCCGGGAATCGAACCCGTGTCTTGGCGGCCACAATCTGCACATAAGGTTGTGTGTAAATCGTACTACTGAGTAGGCATTGAACTGTTCGTACTTGCCGAGCAATGCACGCGCAATGAGCGAAATGCCTTCGCCCCTGACATAGCACCGCGGTCGGTACGTTTTTGACAGCAGCTGGCTGGCCTCTGCATATTCAGTTAAGATGACGACATCGACTAACCTAGGATGAATGAGCCGAACAAATCTGAGAGCTCTTTGTAGGCACCCATTTATACCTGCGCCAGTTCACTAACCTCAATGTTCGCTCTTCCGAAAGGAGACTGGTGCCAGACGGCTGGCTGCATCCAGGTACAACACCGTAAGGCCCTCGTGTTCGTCCCAGCAGGGATGATAAATGTGGCAAAAACATTTCGCGACTCGCGAGGGACAGCGAACGTCAACCGCCGCAACAAAAACACGACGCTTCGCAAGGACGCCGGAAGCTTCTAAGCTTCTTGGGAGCACATCCGGTTGGATGGGTGGACGGATGCTATGAGCGTCCCCTTTGTAACGGGGCGGTGACGCGCGCCACCAGGCTCGACCAAAAAAAGAAAAGAAAAGAAATCACAGCCCAGCATTCTACCCCTTACGGCAGAATGACCTCATTTTCCCCTCCACTTATTTTTGTCCTTTCTCTCTTATTTCTATAGTGGCAGCTCTAGCCACCAAAGTTCAACTTTTCATTGTCCCTAAAACACAAGGCTCCATGTAGGCTCGTGCCTAAAATCAGGACATGCTCCGTCGTTTCCTTAGCTTCCCCACAGCATGTGCATTTTTCTTCTTTACTGTATCTAGCTTAATAATTACGCGTTTCAAGGCAACCCGACCTCACTTTCGCCGCAAAATGCGTCCAGGGTGTCGGAACGGAACGAAAACCGAAAACGAAAAACGAAAAAAACGATATTTTGGACCGGAACGATAACGTAACCGAAACTTTATCTATTATTTCGTTCCGGAGTGAAAACGAAATTTTTTCAATCGTTTTTCGGTTCACGAGAAAACTTCGCAATCCGGAGCAACTGAGCTCGTGCAATGTGAGCATATCTCAGGGTACGGTATTAGCGCGTACCTCAGGCAGGAATTCCAAAGCAAAGATATGTTGAAATTGTGCGAAAAACGAAAACAGTGGCAACCAGAGATGTTTATATCAACGCAAGTGGATTTTTGCGCGCCTGTCACGCAGGCCAGCGTAGAGAGGGCATTGTCGGCGCTGAAGTTTGTTACAGCGAAAGCTGTTATGAGATCACAACAACTGATTTTGGCGCCATAGTTGTCCACCAAAGTGCACATAATGCCTTACAGATGTGTAGCGTGTACCACGAGACTCCGAAGAATGACGAAAAATGGCATAGTGGGAACTTCTCTACTTCAGAGAAATTGGGATGATTTATGGCGTAGTGGGTACCTTGCATGTGTACTTGTATTATTGCCCCAAGAGACTCTCCAGCGGGCTCTACAAAGTCCGCCCTTCCAGCTTTCGTTGTGACTGTGCTGCGTGTGTCGCGCAGGCCTGGTGATCGCTTTATCAGAACAGCGGTCTCGCACATCAGAGAGTAGACTCAATGACGTGCTGCTTCTGAGATCGTGCTGACTCCCTTGACACAAAGCATTGAGCCCACTAAAAAAATCGTATTTGTCCTTTGAGAAAATAAATACCATGACTTTGAAATTAATACTTGTTTGTGCTATTTGGTAGAAATTCGTGGTGCAGTTACTTCCGCTCCTCTGAAGAACGTCTTTTACCCTTGTCCCACTTTTCTAAGAGGAGGGCAAGTAACTACATCACAAATCCAATGTTCGTTATGATTATCTTAACTTCAAATTGTTCCATTAAAAAACCGTTACGAACCGTTACGGAACATCTTTTTTTTTTCGTTCCGGAACAGAAACGGAACGGAACTTTTTGCGGTGGAACGAAACTAAAACCGAAACGAAAAACATTGCGTTCCGACACCCTGGTCAAGACGCGACGAAACCACGAAATCTCAGGATATATATGTGTGGTGCTCGGTTTCGGTGTAGATTTCAAAGTGAGCGATAACACTTTGCGCCAGCGAGCCTCACATAAGAATTTTTTATCTCTTTTAAACGGGTATCAATGACTTGTCTTAAAAAAAAAAAGGTCATGTTTTTTTTTCTAATTAAGATGTTACATTATTAATGCTGATTGCAAAGTAAGTTAGGCTGCCCGATAATTCGACAAGGAGTTTTATGCTTTTTCCGCCTTGTTGTGAATCTGTTCGTGTAAAATGTATTAGTATGTCAGAAATCCCCCTATTTAATAAAGACATATAGTGCTAAAAACCCGGTTTTCTGTCATACGATAACACAGTTGGTTCATGCATTAGAGGAAGTAAAATGAACGCGCGTATACCTCAAAACTTCAACAATCGATCGATGGTTACTGTCTGTGAAGGTAGATCTATGCAGTGAATTGTTGCGAGTCTGTCAAAGAGAGAAAAAAGAACTGCGTGCAAAATAACTCACGTGCATATCCCAGCACACGACACTTGTGCGCCACCCACCCTGCGCCAGGGCTTTCACATTTTTTGAAAGCGTTAATGAATCGTGTTGGATTAGAGAATGTCGGCCAAAAAGCTTCATTATTCCTGAACCAAGCTTTCGGGACCGCAGACACTCCTCCTTCTCCACTTAGGAACTCCACTATGTAGTACATCCTGCAATTGTTAAGAAAGAGCGATTGTTGTAAAATATAAGGTTATATATTTTTTTAATTGAGGCCAAACAGCACGGCACCAAGCAGACTATAGGACGAGACGAGACACAAACAGCAGAGATACATATTAACCAAGCTTAACAGCGTTTTGCTCAATGTTTTCTTAACAGGCGACGCTCTTAACATCCCACTGTCCATATTGGCAGTCTCTAATTTGTGAAGGTAAATACATATATATGTCAACGAAGTTATATATTTATTCAAAATATGTAGCCATTTATAATTATCGATGTGTCAATGCAAAGCTATAATGTATTCAATAGATATATATATATAACCATTTAATTATTGATCTCAAGTGGTTAAAGTTCGGAGCCCGTAATCGCATCGTGTGGGGTAAGGGAGTATGCTTAATCAAGAGGCAACTGTGCAAACTTTTACGGTTTATACTTTGCCACGATAAAATTCGTTCTCCCCACCGACTATATAAACAAAAAATTGCAGCTACTGAACAGCACATAACTTTGGACAATTAAGTAACGATGAGGAATCGTTGAAGGGGCCCAGACACAATCACATGAAATTTAAGCCAAATGATAATGAATTCAAGAATGAATAGCTGCAGACAAAAAAAAAAACGAGATAACATATCGCTTATATGACTGATTTCATTATCTGTTCGCTGAATACTATATACTTCCATCATATGACTACAACGCAAATTGCGAAGACGGCGTATGAAAAACGGAGAAACAGTCTTGGTAATTTGCGCTGTCGTAATTATGAATCAGTTCGAATAGACTTAATTCACTTCGACTCACCTGCTGAAGAAAGGCGCGGAAGGGAACCAGCTCGAAGCCGCTACCGCCAAGATCCTTGCCCAGGTGAACACGCGTAGAGAAGAGATGTCCACAAACCGACTAACATAAAGCCGCAAGGTTTCTTATTCGCATTCTCGAGTTTCGCATTCTGGCGCGTTTGGCGCGCAAACTGCCACGTGATTAGAACAGCCCCTTGGTGCGACCGCCGCGCCCTCATTAGAGATTCAAAAGCGTGAACGTTGGTAATCTCGAAGGCTATGTGCATGTGTCTCTAGATTTGTTACGTGCTGATTAGTTGTAGACATGGTATGCACGGAACGTATCAGTTTTTAAAATAACTTCTGAATATTTATCTAGGCAAACCCAGACTTCCCAGACGTCGGACAAACGGCGAAAGGATTCGTGCGCTGCTTTAGTTAAGCACGAGGGCGTGGCGTTTCCGCGTTGGCGTCTGCTGCATGGCTAGCTGTGAGCGATGGCATTTGATGCGTACAAATTAATGTGCTTTAGTTAAGCACGAGGGCGTGGCGTTTCCGCGTTGGCGTCTGCTGCATGGCTAGCTGTGAGCGATGGCATTTGATGCGTCCAAATTAATGTGCTATTTGCGCTCTTCCACGATTGCGTCCATTTTGGTTTAGGTTTCATTACAGAGAGAATACGCAGGCCTGCAGTGTTTCCCGTGTGTGCTGTAAGCGATGGCATTGGCACGGGCAGATTAGCGCGTTTTCTTTTCTATTCTGTAATTTTTTATTTTGGTTTAGGTTCACTTGCATACTGCACAGTCACAGCGTGTTCCGCAGATCTGGAGCCTTTCGTGTGTGCTTTGAGAAATGGCTTTCTCGCGGGCAGATTAACGCACTTTTTTTGTAACTGTATAATCTTCAGCATAAGTTTAGTTACAAGCAGTTATGGAAAGAACAAAACGCTTGCTTGACGACGTCAGCCCCCGACAAAGGCGCCGGCGTAAAGCGCGAGAGGTAGCTACTCTATCTCATGTGGATCAGTCGATGGTGCAGCCAAGTACTTCAGCACAGCAAACATCTGTCGAAGAAGTTTCCAACATGAGCGGGCCTTCGCTTGTAAGGGAAGATTTGGAAGTTGCCGCAGACACTGTAGAAGCACCCGCTCTCTCCCTACCCTGTTTTAGCGGGCCTTCGCTTGTAAGGGAAGGTTTGGAAGTTGCCGCAGACACTGTAGAAGCACCCGCTCTCTCCCTACCCTGTTCTAGCGATGGTGAACCTCAGGAGAGTTGTCAAAGCGGCTCTATTGAGCATAGCAATCCGCAGCCTCTATCTAGCGATGAATCGCGGGAAGCGTCATCATGTGATACGGAGGAAGATGAAAGTTTGCCCGCACTTTCTTCACAGCTCCGTTTATGGGCATTAAATGGAAACGTGTGTGCTTCGCATGTTACCGAACTACTGAAAATTTTGCACCCACATCATCCAGAGCTGCCGCTAGATGCAAGAACGCTGTTGAGAACCCCTCGATCGAGTTCCGTATGCAGTATGGGAGATGGCTCTTACTGCTATTTTGGCATCTCAGCTAACTTGGTTGACCTATTAGAAAGTGGTTGCATTGACTGTAACACAGAAGAAATTTCCTTGACCATAAACATTGATGGCCTGCCGATTTTCCGAAGTTCGCCAAAGCAGTTTTGGCCAGTGCTTGTACGAGTAAAAGAGAGTTCCCTGCGTGAGCCTTTTCTTGCAGCCTTGTACTTTGGAAACTCAAAACCTCAAGATGTTGGTTGCTACACTAAAGACCTCATTGATGAACTGCAAAGTCTGCTTCAAGAAGGGCTCGAACATGGAACTACCTCTTACAAAATTTCAGTTAATGCTTTTATTTGTGATACACCGGCAAGGTCTTTTATAAAGTGCACTAAAGGACACACAGCCTATTACGCCTGTGAAAAGTGTGATCAGAAAGGATCATACTCAACGGTGTACAGAAAAGTAACGTTCTCAAATTATTCAGCAGCTCTTCGCACTGATGAAGATTTTAAGAATCTGACACAGCCAGAACACCACAACACCACATCACCATTGGTTCACTTGGGCATGGCATGGTCAGCAAACCGCTCGACTACATGCACTTGGTGTGTCTTGGCGTAATGAAAAAGCTCCTTGTCAGTTATTGGATGTCATCTACCCCCTCACGATCAAAACTGCCGGTAGGATCACGACGTGACATTTCTGAGAGACTGGTTTCTCTTACAGTCAACACTCCAAAAGAGTTGGAACGCGTTCCAAGATCACTGCAATATTTGGAATACTGGAAAGCTTCAGAATTCCGTAACTTTCTACTTTACTTTGGCCCTGCTGTCTTGAAAAACCATCTCCCGCAACAATTTTATCAGCATTTTCTAAAATTAAGTTGTGCCATCACTCTACTTGCATCCCCCACCCTGTGTGCTGCTCACTGTGACAAAGCAGAGGAGCTCCTTCAGAGCTTTGTATCTGATGCAGGAGATCTGTATGGGAAGGGTGTATACACCTTCAACGTGCATAGTCTTCTTCACTTGGCACAAGATGCCCGGCAGTTTGGTAACCTTGCCCTGTTTTCCTGCTTCCCATACGAAAGTTTTCTTGGGAAGTTGAAGCGGCTTCTCAGAGCGCGTGCCCTTCCGACTGAACAGCTCTTCATGAGAGCTGCAGAGCTTAAGTTCAAGCCCAGGTCCAACATACAGGCACAGAATGTTGAAGGAAAGTTAAGCCAGATGCACGACAGTGGACCAGCTCCTCTCAGTTTCACTGGCGAACAATATAAAAAGTTAAGCTACAGCAATATGGCTCTCTCTGTGAAACCCGGGGATTCATGCATTAAATTAAGGGACGGCAACATTGTCCTTATTAAGAACTTTCTGTCCTCGGAAGGGGACATTCTGATTTGTGGGCAGTTCTATGGCTCAGTCACAAACTTTTATGAGGCTACATTACCTTCCATAGACTTGGGAGTGTACGAAGTCAGGAAACTTTCAAACAGCTTGTCAGTTTGGAGTGCCTCTGAAATTCACAATAAGTGTGTTTGTGTCCCTCTAAATCGAGGCAGAAGCCTTATTTTTCCCGTCTTGCCACTGTAATCATTCAACACTTGTGCACATGCCGTTGTTCCCAGCTTCCTTTTATTTAAATTTATTGTTCTTTCTACATATATATACAAGGGCTCTGCTGGACAGCTTCATAACTGACACTTGTGATCCTACATTGAAGCTTGTGTCCAAGCCTTATGTGCTAGAGTAACTGTGCACGTGGTAGCAGTTCAGGCTATAAGCTAGACTGTAGTTTTTGAGCAATGGTATTTAGCTCCACTTTCACAACCTACTTTTCAATGAAAGTGCTCAGTGAATGCCTATCATAGAGCAACATGGGAACAGCAAGGGTGTTGGCACATTCCTGCTACATTCGCTTCATTTACCACAGAAATGAGTCCATTTTTTTTTTCTCTTTCACTATGCACGTTGAGTGGCCATGATACACTCATCCTTTCTGTTATAGGGATGTTCTTGCTATGCACTTGTAGTTACTCTTGCAGTATAACTGCCATATGCATTTACTGTTGCTTCTAAACATGTTTGTTATTTTCAGCAGGTGGTCTGCTGTTGTATATATTGTAAGTCACGCCATAGTTATACTTTCTTGCAATCTGCAGTTACGTGTTTCCTGCTTGGTGGTGTAAGACATCAATTCGAAAGTTGTAGTTACAGTTCTGTCAAGCTTGCGAAGCGTCAAATATATTGCTGTCTTGTATGGAACATGCAAAGTGTACCAATGCTTTCAGTTCCACGCGTTATTTGCTACCCTATATGTAGATTTGTTCACTTTAGAATGCCTTTGTTTACTGCAGAAAAGTCCTGGAGACAACAGTGCACAACGAATTTTTTTTACCATGAAGCTGTTTACAGCTAGGCTACGCGTGGGGAAAGTTCATGTCCGTGCATCTGCGTCCATGCATGTATCCACAGTTGGCATCAGCCACATTATGTAAAAATACATGTGTCAGTTAACAGTACAAAAAGGGGGAGAGAAGTGCATTTGGAGACAGAAAGCAACAAAGATGCTCTGTGGCAGTGCGTATGCATCAATGCGTGCTCCCACTAGCCCGGAACAACATCAGTGTCAACGGCAGCTATGTGCAGCAAAGACTGATGAAGACATCAAGCCAGACTGAATGTCGAAGACGTAGAGCTGAAATGTGCTCGAGACACAGTGTGCTAGCGAAAAGCCGGGCAACGTCTGGCAAACATTGAGTAAGTGCAACATGCGAGACCGAGCAAAAACGTGGAGGTGAACTGTGCTTGAAGTACCAAAGCAAGCAGGAAGCCAGGCAACACCCAGCTTATGCTAACCCTCAACTGATGTGGTACAGTTGTGTTACCCTGTGTGACAAGGCACAGCTTGCTTGTCATGCATCTCTGCAGGCCTGGTACACACGCTCTATGAGCCTTCGTCAGCACTTTTTGTTTTTTGTCTATTGCTTGGTTACTTTGCTGCTTACCGTCCATTTTCTTTGCTTCCATGGCACTTCAGGAGTTCTATAGCACATACTTACATGCTAAGCAGGTGTAATGCCTAGCAATGGTAACAAGGACCCATGGCATAGCTCTGGAACATGTCATTGCTCAGTAATGGCTAGCTCCAAAAGCCAGCCAACTTCCTTTTATAGTCTCTCACGCCTGATAGATAAGTTTCTGGTAGTGACCAACTGATGATTCCTGCAAATGAAGAACCTGCCAACAGCCTGCGCACTAGCATTCCTTTGATCTGCTGGACAGTGGAGCTAGCAGTCCTGCTGTGTTTCCTGTGGTTTCCTCATTGTTGGACACACAGGCTGGATGTTTGGACTTTGTTCTGTTCAGCTTCAAGGAACTGCATGGACGTGGTTGTGACCAAGAAAGTGAATGATCAGCTTGACAAGGAAGTGAAAGCGCTGCTTGTGCCTCAGGAAGCAAAGTGCAGTAACTTGCAGATGACGGTGAAGCAAAGCCACCACCGCACGAACCAACCACGCGAGCACTTCAGCGATGTTATGTCGAAGATAAAAAAGCGGAGCATGGGGCTTGAGGGATATGCAAGAAACGAAAAGAGAGTGTGGGGTAGTTGGAGGTAGCCCTTGCGGAGTAGAGACGTGTACCAGACCTATGGCCATGCGTCCTCATTTCTTTTTGCAAGCTCACAATTTTTATGGTGCATTTTCTTTTTTTACAATTGATAGGCTTGGTTTGTGATTGTTGTTGCAAATCATGCAAGCATGGTACTTGCTGTTCTTTACACTTCCTGTGTGTATTATCAGTAGCTTTTTTTTTTAACATGGTTGTGGTGAAGCATTGTAATGCAAGTGCAGACTTCAATTCTGCAGTTTTTTTTGTTTACTTCATTACATGCGGTGATTTCTATGCAGCTCGAGTCATTGTAGGAGGTTCATATGAAATAACCTTGAAGCTGTTATTACATTGAACCCCATCATTGCATTTGGGTCCACAAGGTGTACGTACAGCATTTTTTTTCGGTTTTGGTTTGACTGTTATGAAGCAAATATTCGCTTTTATTGGTGTTGTGACCAAGGATGATGCCATGTGTGATACAGGCTATCATTTCCCCCCTTTATCCCCTCCCTTTGTTCAATGTTCAGGTGTTAGATCTGATCGTGATCTTGAAATAAACATCTTTCCGTGTGGAACGGTAACTGTCATAACAGTGGTGATTAAGATGAAATAGATAACTTTGCTACCAGTCTGATCTCCATGCGTGGTCCTGTAAGCCATAAGAAAGAAAGCCAAATAATAGAAGGCGCCCCAACAGTGTCGGAGTGTCATGGTCCAAACCTTTGCGGCCAAGACATCATGCAAGGCCTTCAACATGCTGGAGATATTGGTGTTCAGCATGCCAAATGCAGCTGAACTAGCAGCTCACTGTCAAGTCCCTGGCACAGTTAACATAGAGTGCCTGCTTCCGAGAATTTTCTGGGGTATTGGAACCAGATATGAGCCTTATAATTGGACTGCCCAATTTGTCGCAATGCCAAAACCCCCCTCCAAATTTGCCCATTTTTCATCGCTCCCTCATCGTGCTCGGTGCTCCCATTTCATTTTTTTTTTCTTGCTGGGCTCACGGAGGAATAAAAAGAAAAGACCGAGCGCGCGCTTTAAGTGCTCGATGCATCGATGCCTTGATCTATGCAGCTTGCTCCGGTTTTTTGGCTGGGCTTCACACTGATCTCCACTCTTTAAGATTGTCACGTAACGCTTCTTCCTAGTTTTTATGATTTTCTTTTGCGTTCAATTAGAACTGTTTAAGCAGTTTTTGTTTAGCTGTCTTTTATAATTCCTGTTGTTACTGTCCTATACTAACCTAGAGTTTCGATTTCGACTCACTATCCTCATCATAAGCAACACGGCGCCGCGAATAGCCACCATTAGAGCACTGCACGGGCCCGGGCCGGCCCGAAAGCCCGGGCCGGGCCGGGCCGTTCGAAGCGTTTTTCGGCGGGCCCGGGCTGGGCTCGGGCTTGAAAGTGCGGGCCCGGGCCGGGCCCGTGCTTGAAGCTTGGGGCCTGGGCCGGGCCCGGGCTTGAGGCTGCGGGCCGGGCCGGACTCGGAACCGCTCATTAAAAGGCGTAAGTCGGGCCTTCGAGCACACGCGAACATTATGCATTGCATGGTCTAAGGTATACCGCGCCAAGTTGAAGTGACACGTGCAAAGAGCTGGCTCTTAGTAAAGCTTAGCAATAAAAATAGAAAAACAGTTGAAGTGCTATTTTTTTCCACCAATATAGATATAGATTGGCACTGTATATCTTCACTAACGTTTCGTCTGCGGGACCAGGCTTTGTCAAAGTAACAAGTACATCGCGGTGGGTTTCCTTATAAACACGCCAGATCACGTATATATATATATATATATATATATATATATATATATATATATATATATATATATATATATATATATATATATTAACAGCATAACAATGGGCCAGATCACGGTTGTTCCCATGAGAGGAATAAAGATTTCGGTCTTTTATTCGAGGTTGACACATACGGTACATTTCATTTATATTCCTTGGTATTACGTGCCAAAACCATGATATGATTACGAGGCACGCCGTAGTGGCGCCGGATCAATTTCGACCACCTCGAGTTCTCTAACGTGCACCTAAAGGTAAGTATATACACGGGTGTTCTTGCATTTCGCCCCCATCAAATTGCGGCCGCCGTCGCCGCGGAAATCGCACCGGTGTCCTATGACTTAACAGCGAAACAGCTTAACCGCGGAGCTACCCCCGCGGGCAGAGCAACATTTCGATGCATGTACACACCGAATTTCCCGTCCGATCGCCCGCTACAAAGCGCACGGCATCATTAATAATCATCATCAACAACTAATATCCCCTAGCGGGCCCGGGTCGGACCTGGTCATGAACAAGCGCGCCCTGGATTAGTTTAGTAATGAACGCCCGGGCCCAGGCCGGGCCTGGAACGACGGGCCCGGGCCGGGCTCGGGCTGGGTACGGTCAAGTACGCCCGGGCCCGGGCCGGGCCCGGGCTTGGAACCACGGGCCCGGGCCGGGCTCGGGCTGGGTTCGGTCATGTACGCCCGGGCCCGGGCTGGGCTCGGGCTTCGTAAAGCGGGCCCGGGCCGTAATATCCGGCCCGTGCAGTGCTCTAGCCACCATACCGCGAAGGTCGGCGACGGGCGTCAGTAGCGGCTTTGTCTAAATAGTGTGTCTTCCCTCTCGAGCACCTGGGCGAAGACCTCAAATTGTGTTGGTAGTTATTCGAGTGTTACCTAAATAGGCAAGCACCACTGGAAGCATCGGGTACCTCCACGAAGCTGACAGGCATCGTCCGTGAGCGTACTTGAGAGGAACCAGCCACCACAACATGGCGTCTGTAGTAGAGGCAACAAAGCCTTTGCATGATCGGCGACTTGCGAGCAAACCGGATGCAGTTGAAACAACAATTCCAGCCTTGTCCTTCAACGCACTTTGCGCCGGTATGCAACGACATGTGTATCCACTAGATCTTTCTCTGCACTGACTTAAAAGCTAGAAGCAAATGAATGCAACTTCGAGCAGCAACGCGACTAGATGATGACTAGATGATCAAAGACAAAATCGTTTTTAGTGTTCGAAGTGAAGAATTAAGGTTGAAGCTGCTAAAGCTAGACGAGCCTGCTGTTTATACAATCGTGAAAGTCTGCAGTGTCCATGAAACATCTGAACTACAGACGAAAGTGTTCAGGAATGAATGCGAGGTCAACACAGCGAGAATTCCGTAAATGCCGGGATGCAGCGCCACATGCGAAAGATAGTATGTGCAAATACTGTCATACATTGCATGTGTTTGATATGACTCTCGGCCCTGCGTGGGGAAAGACGTGTTCTAAACGTGGGAAACCAATCTGCGATGCTGTACCGCCTAAGAAATACTCGTTGTACTGCCAGCACAGCTAAAAAAATGAGCTCGTAGAAAAGAAAATTACTGGGGCGGATGAGTCGCCACAGTTGGTAAGCCACATGATCGTTTCTACAAAGAAAGATGGTGGGCCATGAATTTTAATAGACTCTCAGGTACTCAACCAAGCTCTGAAAAGAGAACGACACCTATGCCAGTCCTGGAAGGTGAGCTAGTGGAGCCTTCTAAAGCAGAAGTGTTCTTGAAGCTCGACCTTTGAAATGGCTACTGGCACTGCAAACTCCTATTGGGTGCCACATTCATTTGGCTGCGACTGCCTTTTGATTTGACAGTAAGCAGCAAAATCTCTCCCGTCTTCAGTCTTCCGGTCAAAGTGAGTGAGAACCGAGACCTCAGACAAGCTGCAAGAGGATTGCAGCCATGGGGTGTTATTTGTGCACCGTCACATGATGTGTTGTGCAGTGCAGACTCGGTGTCTCCGTGTTGGTGCTTCTTGTGTGCTGCAAGTCATGGTTCATGCAGAATGGTGCCACATTTGGCTGCCACTGCCTTCCGATTTGACAGCAAGCAGCAAAATCTTTCCCGTCTTCAGTCTTTCGGTCAAAGTGAGTGAGAACCGAGACCTCGGACGAGCTGCAAGAGGATTGCAGCCATGGGGTGTTTGTGCGCCGTCACATGATGTGTTGTGCAGTGGTGTCTCCGTGTTGGTGCTTCTTTTGTGCTGCAAGTCGTGGTTCATGCAGATTATGTGCCCTTTCATAATGGTGTAACTTGTGGTTTAGATATACTTACAGACAGCACGGTGTGTTCTACAGGCCTGGTGTCTATTGCGTGTGCTTTGAGTGGTGGCTTCGGCGCCGTTAGATTAATGCTTTTTCTCGTGATGGTGTAATTTCGGCCCATATTTACTAACAGACAGCTGTGCAGAGAATGAAGTGATTTTTTGATGATGTCATCTCCCACAGAACCCCAGGCTTAAAGCATGTGAAATAGCTGCCCTTTTGTCAGTGGTTGAAGCAGGTTATTCAGTACTGCAAACAGTTGTCAAGGAAGTTTTCAACAGGGGTGGGCCCTTGCTCGAAAGTGTGACATGTCTATAAGCATTTATTAATTTATTGCAAGTTAGACTTGCTATGTTTTTGCTATACCAACCTATGATGTGTAAGCTTTCATACATACTTCTTTTTCTGTCTAATGCCTGGCTTGATTATCATTCATTTTCTTGCTTTCATGGTATTTCAGGATTTATATAGCATATAATGACGCACCTTAGCAAGCGCACATTTCCATGGTTGTTGTCACTTCAAGCACATGGCTTCTATTTATTAGACCTGTTTCTTATGTATATAATTGAGAACCACTATTTAACGTACGATTGCAGTGAAGAATCATAATGCAAGCACAGTTTGATTTCGAACTTTTTTGCTTACTTTATGGGTTCTATGCTGTTTCAGTCAGTGCAAAAGGTTCATGCGACATCACCCTGAGGCAGCACTGTTAATCCTTTTTATTGCGATAGCAATTATATGGACAGTATTGGCTGGTTTTTGTCCATCCCTGTCGCCGTCATTCACCGTATATGTATAAGTATGTATATATATATATATAAAAGTCCCAAAGAAAAATAATTCAGAAAAATGCTTCCAAGGCGCGGAATCGAACCAGGGACCTCTCGCTCAGCAGCGCGTGGCGCTAACCACTGCGCCACCAAACGCAGATCCTTCAGGTAGCTAACGGCGAGCGTTACATACAAATCCTTTACCACTGACCGGACTCGGAGACAGCAGGCGCTTATAAGCGTTTCTTCATTACTAGCGAGATGGCGCGAGGAGCTCAACAGGCGCGTTTAAAAGTCGTGGGCCAGCTTGTTAATTTCTTGTGTGGCGCGCTTTAAAGATCGTCGCCCCGCTCCTGCGAACGCCGTTGCTCTTCGCCCTACAGGGCGTGGTCGCCTTCGTGCGCTTATCTCGAGGAAAGAGGGGGCGGCCGGTGGTTGGAGCGGGGGGTACGAAGGTCACTTCGGTTGCTGCAGCGGCCGCATTTGCGAAAGGAGTGCGCTGTTCAAACAAATAAGTAACAACTGTGACAATTAGTTTGTGCTCGTGCTGGGTGTACCTGTTCGTTTCGTGCGTTCTGCTTTATGTTTAAGCAGTGCACTTCAAGTGTCGAGCTGTGACACATTAGTTCGCGCTCGTCCTGTGTGCGTTCTTTTCGTGTGTCTTTGGCTCGAGTGACGCGCTGGCAATTTCGAGCTGCTTTCCGTTCTTCGCGTTACATTCCAATTTATTGCTATCTCATTCATTGCTTCGCCTTTGTGGCGAAACTGTGACTTTTTAGGTCTGCAAGTAGTATATAGCATCTATATATGTGTCGTGTAATCTTTGTGTTCTGTCTAGAGATGCAGAACTATCGGTAAATTGACTATCGATAGTATTTTTGAAACTATCGATAATGTAAACCAACTATCGTTAGTATTACCATCAACAAACTATAGATAGTGCAATCGGTAGTGCCATCGTTAATATTACTAGCCGTTAATATCGTTAATATTACTGCCACGCGTGTTTATTGCTTTGTTTTGATGTATTCGGGTTTCACCTACAAAGAGTGTTAGCAATGTTTGACGCAGACAGCGCCGTAATATTTGAGAAGCTTCATGATTGCTTGAGATCATTGTTAAGATTACGCGTCGGACATGAATAGTCAAGTTTATTCGAGAGCTTGCGTGAGCACTGCAGCGATAACGCTGGAAGGTTCGATGACTGACGTATAGAAGGCACGATGACTGATGGTCCACCGATGATCATATTACTCGACAGCCGATGACTGTTCTCGCCGCTATCAGTGCACAGCATGGTATCGCTTGTATTTTGAGTTTTGATTTTGTGGGCACAAGTTCGTCCAAATTAAGAGCTGCGTATTTCCCAGTCTTGCTGCAGCATTCTTCACCGTCACAATCACGAGACAATACTGTCAATAGTGGCGCGAATAATGATGCTGTTGCTGGCCGGCCATATTGCCAAAATATTCGCAGTAGCCTACTATCAGCTTCGCTTAATTTATGAGTAATTTTTGCGACAGAAATAAATGGTATCTGCAGTGAAAATGGCGGAAAATGTCCATCAATAAATTGATATCCAAAAGCAACCAGTTACACCTTGCAATTAACAAACTTAGTTCTTGATATTTTTTTTATTTTGAAATCATAAAATGCAGTATACATGTGAAGCCGCACAGTTCCACCACATATGTAATGGCTTCCTTTTCGCAACAGCTGAACAGTTTGACTTTATGATAGTGTGTCAGCAAAGCACTCTGGTGAAGAACACAAGCATGTTAACTTTCTTGCCCTTCAGCCTGTTCCTCCGGCTGCGCTATGTATCGTGTGCGGGGAAGCAAGTTCATTCTGCAATGAGTTCGCGCTGATGATTTTATGCTATCGATAGTACCATCAAGTTTACTATCGATAGCGCTATTGATGGTACTTTTTACCATCGATAGTTCGATAGTGACTTAGCTATCGATAGCATAGATAGTACCATAGTTCTGCATCACTAGTTCTGTCTCAATTTGTGCTCAGTGGCACAAACTCACTTACTAGCTCACATCGTTTTAATTGGTGTTTCATACACAGTTTATGCAATGTTGAAAATTTGTGTTTCGGGTTATTCATGTGACTGTAGCACACTAACTAATTTTAATATCTCTGTAATATTAAGGGTGTGCGAATATCAAATTTTTCAATTGAATTTGGTCATTGAAATCTAAGTGGGAATCGAAGATTTTTAGAATATGAATAGTACCACTGTTCACTTTTGCAAAAAGATGAAAAAGCAGCTTTGCTGAGTAGCAAATATGCCACTGAAAAATTATGCATCATGACACTACTGCTTGACAGTACCACGTCTGCTGCTATTTAAGACTTTCATGAAGGAAGAAAAGCTGGTCGGTATGTTAGAGAAGCAGTGACACCGTTGTGCATGTCATACTTGCTCCAAGCATAGAAAACGCGTTCAGTAGAGGTACTAGTGCGATTGTCTTTTGGTTTGTCACCATAGTTCCTCTAAGCATTGTTGTGACTTGGGGTCCTAGGTACGTAGATATCAAAACCACCACGACAGATACAGCTACCTTAGAGCTTAGGGCCCAACATTTGGGATGCTTTTTCTTTCGAACAATTATATTTACAATATGTACAGTATGAAGTTTACAAAGTCATCTTCAACTCTCGTCACTCTGTTCGGTGTGTGCTCTCGAAAACCCTGGACCTCCTCCTCCATTAGTGGTGGCTGAATGAAAGAGGGCAAGGATGTCGTGGCCCGCTCGGCGCTGGGGCAGCCCGTTTTGCGCCCCACTCAGTTGGCGCTGGCCTCACTGGCTTTGCTCCCATTTTGTTTTATAAAATTCCGTAAAGGTAAACGAAGGGAAAGCCATGCAAGGGCTACCTTGTTTAGGGAGGGTCGAAGGAATGTGTGGGAGAATGCAAGCTTCCGGGTAGACACATGCAAAAGACGTCCTCTCTCCTTTTCGCAAAGACGCAATGACAACTGATGGGGGTGATGTTTAGTGCAGATGCTTCTTCACAGGTTTGATCGTATCCACTCAGCATACTTTGCCATTGGGCTTCTGATTGGTTCCATCAAATTCCAGTATGCCCGGGGAAAATCTGGCAACATAGTTCACTATACCACAAAGTCCACCACTTGCATCCATGGGAGGTAACATTTCAGCGGTGGCTCTGGCCTTATCAGGGTGAATGAGTCCTTTGATGGTGAGCTTGTGACCTAAGAAGGTGACTTGTCCTGTGCTTGATCGTAGCATCTGCTTGTTGATGCAGATGCCTTTGTGCATCTCTTGAGCAGCCTCTTCAACCTCCACCTCCTGTAATGGTCTTCCTGGGTCATGTTATTTCCAGTACCATACACAAGTATGTCGTTTGTGGCAGGTGACGCCTTCTGGGCCATCAAGTACTGTTTGGAATCGCTTCTGAAAAATCTGCTCACACCCAAACCAAATGGTAACCAAGGCCATGTGTGCCATCCCAATGGGTTCCGGAACGTTGTCAGCTGACTCGACTTTCATCCAGGATGCAAAGCCAGCATCCATTCTTTAGATCCAGCTTGGAGAACACTTTTGCTTCTGAGAGTTCTTGTAAGATATCCTCTAGCACTGGCAGGGGGTGTTCTCTCCTTCGTTGAACGTTTTCAGATTGATGCAGATTCGCACTTCACAGTTCTTTTTGTCAATTACCGCGCAGCTCACCTATGGTGTTAGCTGATACACCTTGGCAATTGTTTGTTTCTTTTCGAGTTCTTGTAGGACGTACGGTAGCTGTGGCTTTATGGCGAGTGGTACTTGGCTAGTAGTTGACACCTCAGGTGTAACTGCAAGCCGAGTAACAGTGCTTTTTCGCTTCTATGTACTATCAGGTGTCACATGCGTACGCGCTGAAATGTATCATTCTTGGAAAGTTTCCTTGATTTTCTTTAAAGACTTCTGGGAATCTGCATGCAATAGTGCTCTTCTATGATGCTGAGCTCTGTCCAAGTGCAGACATCAACATGTAGTTCACCATTGAGTCCCATCTTTGATGTTTCTCTTCCAGGTAAAGGTGCAAAGTGCTTGTCCAGTTTGACAATCTTGACTGAGTATATTTTCTGTTACATTTCTGAGATGGAGTCAACACTTCCCTTTTGGAACAATGATTGTTCCGTTGTACATTATCAAGTGTGAAGGCACTTCGTCAAGCTTGTTTCGCACATAGCTTTTAGGAATGGCATTCACTGATGCGCTGCTGTCAACTTGGAATCTCATCTTTTCATTGTTCTCTGTAATGTGAAGCGCAACAAAGATGCGATCCTTTTTCTTTTCTTAGCACAGTACTTGCTCCTGGCTCGATCCACTCTTGTGTACTGCTCAGGTGCTTGCTCAGGACTTGTATTGCCTAGCATAGTGGTTTTGTTAAAAGCAGTTTTGTTTTATTTTGTTGAAACTTTATTTTGTACAAAAACATGCACATTTCACAGTACCTGCACATTCAGAGGATGTTGTCGCTGCGTGTTGCTTGTGCTTGGTTGTCTTCACGACGTGCAAAGAGTCTGTCTCTTCCTTGGACCCGCTGGCATTCTGCCTGAATGCTTCTAGTTGACTCGCGAACATTTCATGCTTGAGGTACTTTTGCAGATGTTTCCAAGCTTGGGTCCTCCAGTTTCAGCAATTTAATGTGTACCTCTTCATTGCTGATCCCGAGAATGACTTGGTCGTGAATCATCTTGTATCGCTGACCTTTGTAATTACAGTCTCGTCTTTGCCTTGAGGTCTGTGAGAAATGCGCTGAAGGGTTCCCCCAGCTTTGCTTCCTGCATGGTAATACGTATTATGCGTAGACTTAATTTTTTCTGGGCGCCAAGTAGCCATTAAATTTCTCTAACACTGTGGCGACTACCTTTTCAGTTTCTGGAACTGTCAGTGTTGGCACACCCAAGTCCGTGTTGTACACATCGATGACACCTGATCCTGCAATAGTCACAGCAGTGCAACCTTTCGTTAATCTGACTTGTCCTTTTGACCATTTGCTGTCGTATATTTGAAGTGCTGTTTTAAGGACTTCCAGTTGCCTTGAAGGTGTCCTGTGAGACACATCTCTGCGATGGCTCAATCGCCATGTTGCTCACCATTATTTCACTCTGGCAACGTTGTCACAAGAGTTCTCTTGCTGCATAGTCATGGAGTTTGCTCATTCGAAATGCGCCCTGGTCTTCATTGCTACTGGGCGGCCCTTCTTACTTCTTTGTGAGCCGTTTCACACTATCTGACACCTTTAGTTGCGTTTTATTACTAAAAGAGACCCAGAATTGGTCGGGCGGCAAAACTAGTTGCAACACGACGCCAGGGTGACGGCTTGCCCTGATGATGATGCTGAATGTTAATAATAATAATAATATCTGGGGTTTAACGTCCCAAACATGCTGAATGTTAAAGCAAAAGTGAAAACATATATTGCAACATACGAATGTTATTTTTACGACTGCACAGTATAGTTATTAACATGGACAGGCATCTGTGCCGTAAAATGCCGAGCAAGCACCCCCCTTCGGTGAAGGATAATCCGACCAGATTTGGAGGGGGGAGCGCTTGCTCGGTCCTGGACCGAAATTCAAGATGGCGGTGGGAGAGCCGCTAAAAATAAATGCACATCCATGTTTCTAATGGAATGCTTTATTGATTTACTGTTTTTATTCTCCCTCGTCACTTTCAAACCATTGAAGAAGCGATTGGTTTGACCAATACATGACTGGCCACATGACAACAGAATTTTATAAACAGCATATACGCATTCAGTCTACTCAGTTTTGTGGTTCTTTTTACACAAGCGATGCTCGTCTTAAAAAAAAAGTGGCCGCAGCGGGGGGGGGGGGGGGGGGCGCTTGCTCGGTCACTTGCGCTTATTTCAGATCTCCCGAAAAAGGGCGGAGGGTGCTTGCTCGGCATTTTACGGTATTCTACAAGTCTGTATGCATACATGTTGAGAGGAAGCCTACAGCAGGTCGTTTTTGCCTGAAAATTTGGTCTGAACCCCTTTAACAAGGTCATAAAAGGCTGAATGCTCTTGCACAACTCTTTTACACATGTGAATTTACTGTGTTTTTGCATTTAGCTACAAATATAAAAGGGCAACATAGGCTCCAGCTGTATGTGACCCATAGAAAGATAGACAGAAATGCTAAGCTCTAACTCTTGTCTGGGTTGTTCGTGCTTCTTCAATCGTTTATTAAACTGCACCAACTAGCCATTGTCAACCTTTATTCTAATATGAGCATGCACAAAAGTCTAAAAGGTTCCCATTTGTGTTATTGGATGTTTCAGAGATTATTTTCTCTATGTGGCCTCTACGTTAACTTTTAAACATTAGCATGATGTCTATATATAACGTTGATGTCACGTGATTATTTGATTGTTGTTGCAACATTAAAAACACTACGTTAAGACAACGTGATCATTTTATTGTTGTTGCAACATTAAAAATACAATGTTAAGGCAACGTAGCGCCAGCAACGTTAATGCAATGTGATGTTTCACTGTTTAACGTTGCTGACATTCGTTGCATTCAAACAACGTTGACTCAACATCCTGCGTTACTTGGGATATGTAACCTGCATACACACACACACACATACAAGCGTATACACATACATATATCCATGTATATATACGTGTATATAATCACGCACATACATACATATACACACACGTACGCATCTAAAACAACAACCGATGTTCAAGCGACCGGCAAAGGTTTACAAGGTTACATCATTTGTACACGGAGGAAGGAGCACGCACGCCGATTCACAAAGCAATGATAATGAAATGACGAAAATAATGTTAATGAAGGAAATATGTGACTTTCTACACCCATACCCGTAATCACGTACACTGCAGAAATGAAAGGGATATGCATTCTTCAAATTCTGCATTCCGAATCTACACATAAGTTTTTTGGGCATCGGTCACTTAGTTGCCCGCGGAATTGGATTTTTCAGGTTCGTTGCAGGCCATACATGATAGTCGGCCTATGCTTTCATTTATGCCACCAGAGACACTGTTGAACTTATATATATATATATATATATATATATATATATATATATATATATATATATATATATATATATATATATATATATATATATATATATATATTATTATTATTATTATTATACAGGGCTGGGCAAAGATACTTTGAAATTCTATCGCGGTACGATACAAGGGGATACTCAGGCTAGAAGTACTTGAGATACAGATACAAGATACTACAACACTGATTGTATCCGATACCATACATTACAATTGTATCTTAAGATACTTCGATACATTCACAAATTTGTGATTATATCTATATAATGTAGCACTAAATGGCTATGCACGAAAATGTTCGCTTGAAAACATTTAACTGCGACCAATTTTGTTTCATTTGAATGAATGTGGGTTAGTATCTCAAAAGTTTTGGACTTCTTGCTCGAGGTATATTAGTTTCATTCGGAAACAACTTATTGGCGTTGCTTTAGCTGCTTAACATGACACCACTTTATACTCTTCGATAATAGAGTTTTTTGCTTGTCGCTTTTGTAATTGATGGGAGTCGCCGCTCTGCTTGCCGACCAGCTAGTGGGTTGCCATTTAATCATTAACCTTCAATAAGAAGCCTCCGCACGATGGCGCGAATACTACTGTGGAGTTCTACCTTGCCCGTAAACGTGTTACGGTTTTCGCAATAACGGATTACCGGACAAGTGCACGTCACCAAGAACACGTGCCGCCCAGGAACGATTCAGACGTATTGTGCAGTCGCACAAATCGCCACAGGACACCACCGCTATTCAGACTAATGCAACTTATAGCTCCGATTACCTGGTGATTAGTAAGAGTAATAGAATTTAGGGAAGGCTAAACAAGGAAATCAAATATATCTAAGTAAAATAGAAAAGCGTTCGAGTATCAAGCACTGCGAATAAGCATAGAAACACGATACAGGCAGCACCCCCAAGAGCTAATAATAATTGTTGCGTTTGACGTCCCAAAGCCACGATATGATTATGAGAGACGCTTTAATAGAGGGCTCCGGAAATTTTGACCACGCCCTGGGGTTCTAAAACCTAAATATAAGCACACGGGCCTCTAGCATTTTCCCTCCATCAGAATGCGGCCGCCGCGACCTTCGGGTCAGCAGTCAAGCACCATAACCACTAGACCACCGCGGCGGGTAACCCCTAATAACTATGAGAATTAAAGTCAGTGCCTATGAAAAACAGTGTAAAACGGCTCGTTGGGACGCCCATGAGAAAAACTGAGCATTTGGTATAACGATGTTTCTCGAATACCTGTGCTAAAATATTGAAAATGGCTCCTAATAATTTGTGTTAATATAATAGAACCTCATTTTCGCGATTTTACTTAGTAGTAAGCAGGATTTTCGTTACCCTATAGGCTAGGCGCGCCCGGTTTATTATATATTTGCTCTCAACATCACCTTTACATAACAGTAAACGTAAGTGGACTGTAAGTATGTAAACAGCAGCAGAAATAACGCAGACAGTTAAAAGCAAGAATAAATCAGAAAGCTTGCCTTGGCGGTACGTTAAAGGCGTATTGCAGTAAGCATACCAGAAAAAAGCTATATATAGAATCATATGTAATGTATGGGATGGAAAAGGAGGACAGCTAAGAAAGAACTTCTGCTAATAATCAAATTATTGTCTTGGAAACTTTCAATAAAAGAAAAAGAGACGTACGCCAAGATAGCGGTTGTTATGTGAATGCTTGTTCTGTTAGATCCAGCATCGGTACCGGAATGCTATAGCTGTTGGAATATTATTTGCATATAAGATCTTAGTGCATGTAAGTCAAACTTACATCCACGAGATCCTTCTAATCGCCGATGGGTGAAAGCCACCAGACGCAAAGCAATCCCCCAAGCTTGCATTCTTCAGACTTCGTAACGAAGCACCACGCAAGAGAAACCTCGATAATAACACTACAGCGGCATCAGTGTGTGTGCGAGAGACGCCGCGCGGATTGGTGTACGCGGCACAGTACAGTACTAAGTGCCAAGTGTCACGGCACTGACACAACTAAAAAGTAAAAGCAATAGAACGAAAGGTCGGCTGGGCGTACGTTCGCGCGCTTGTCTATCGAGATGACGCGAGCGCCACCACGTGGCTCAGCTCCACCAATAGAGACGCTCACAGCTCATCGCCTATCCTCGCTGGAAAACTCTGGTGGAAAGATAAAATAATGTCACGGCCTTTAGTTTTATTCTGGTGACTTAGTGGCAGCAGTATAAGCTTGAGAAGCGGCGGTCAGCCAACGTTTATTGTTTCGCACGGAGTGTGTGTGTGTGTGTGTGTGTGTGTGTGTGTGTGTGTGTGTGTGTGTGTGTGTGTGTGTGTGTGTGTGTGTGTGTGTGTGTGTGTGTGTGTGTGTGTTTGCTTCTTCAGGGTGCTGTATTAAATACACTGAATTAATCATTAAAACGAAATTCATTGCACTGCAGCGTGTTATCCGATCACTACCGGCTCGTCGATAAACAGGCTGCTCACATCACAAAGGATCTCACAGTTCTATCCAACCCACTCATGGTAAGTTTTATGCCTTGCAGCTTTCATGAGTGCTGCGTGCTTGTTGACACGTCATTGGAAAGCCAAAATATTTACATTTGATATACGTCCAGGTGCATACTCGAAAAATAAAACACAATTGCAAAGGTACTCCAATACGCTGTTTTGCTTTCATTCTAACCTAACTATATAGCCTAACAGCAGCTTAAAACCCCTAGATTTCTTTCGCTGCATGCAGGGCTTTATACAACGCTCTTTTGCTTCTTTTAAAAACTGATAAGACATCGTTCTCTCCTTACCGGAAGGACATGACAGGAAGGACATGACAGCGACGGCAACGGCGACGGCAAAAACCCGTCGAGACTGTCCATATAATCGCTATCGCAATAAAAGGCACTGACACAAAAATGTTGGTCTCGCTTTTTTTTCTTTTCTTTTTCTTTTTTTGCTACTATACTTTGCTGGAGGCCTATTAGTCTAGCACGGTATATCGCTTGCTGCAGCGCACGACAGATGCAGTTTACCGACCTGCCTCGTTTGTTCGGAAGAGCTCCGAGAACGACAAGCCTTCGGGCGCAACTATCGTCATCTACATGCATACTGAGAATTGTGACGCATTTCTCATATTTTCCGGAATTGTGCTCGCGTAGTTGTGCCTGGCGCAGGTGCTGGGCGATGTCGTAGCCGTCGTCGTCGTCGTTATCATCGTCGTCTGGTGGCAACGACTTTCTTGAGGATTCCACACTTTCCCAACGTTCGCCACGGGCACGAACTCGCGAGCAGTCGTCGAATAGCAGTCAGCAGGCTCAGCTGCAGTGATGACGTCGCGGACGTTAGATGTGACCTTCAGATCACCTTAGATAATGCCAATGTCGGGAGGTGTGGCGTATAGCGCTGGATTACGCATGGGAACTTCAAAATTCATAGAATTTACTTTCCAAGGTATATTAGTTGTCGAGCTTTGGTTGATGATATTTAAGCATGTTCCCGGGAATCGATACCGCAGCCTGTCTCAGCCGCGACGGCTTGTGTCGCTGCCCCTTCGAGTATTTTCAAATAATTCGCTAACACAACCGGCATACAACAGCGTACTATGTATAATTGCTGGGATTTTACGTCTCAAATCAACGATATGATTATGAGGGACGCCTTTATGGAGGGATCCGGAAATTTCGACCATCTGGTGTTCTTTAACGTGCACCTACGCGGGTCTTAAGCGTTACGTTTCCATCGAAATGCGACCGCAGCGGCCGAGATCCCATGACGCGACCTTCGGGTCAGCAATCGGGCGCCATAACCACTAGACCACCGCGGCGTATAGGTTCCGGTGTTGAAGCCTACGTTAATTTTCGACCGCAGCTAGCTAGCCGGGTTCCTCTACCTGGCTGCCTTCATATACATAAGTCGCGAATTCGTGCATACGCTTTCGCGCACGTAACTCGTTCTAACCCACTCTCGCGCAAAACATGTTGTCATATATATCTGCTTGTGGTGTGTGCCGTGTAAACTGATGATTTTACAAAACCGTTATCTAATGAGCTCGTAATTGCACACCGTGTGCTCAACAGTTTCTTGCCAAGCTAGTGACCTTCTTTGCATGTCTGGTTGAGGTCCGTTATGAAACTCTTGGGTCATGTTTCTGTGCGCTTGTAGCTAGAATTACGTGCTAAAGCCGTGCACGGGTCGCAGTTTCGAGCCCGAGCCCGGTCCGGGCCCGCTGACTGCGTCGAAGGCCCGCCCGAGCCCAACGCTAAAGGGCTGTGAGCCCGCCCGGCCCTGACCGATGTACAAAAACAAAAGCCCGAACCCGGGCCAGTGCGGCCCGACATTATGAAGGTTTTCTGCGGAGGCAATGAAGATATGGCATTTCATTCAGCATGCCAAAGTGAAATATAAACACAGGACACGTGAACATTGTTGTGTAGGGCAGGAGCGCGGCGTAACCCGCGGCGGGCCGACGGGAGGGCGCGCGGAGTGACGACGCAGAGACCAAGCTTCGGCGAGACTGGCGGGAGACTGCTCTCCCGCGTTTATTGCAGGTGGTTTTAAGGACGGGGAAGAAGGGTGATTGGTTAGCGAGGCACGGGTCACATGACCGGCATGGCCACGCCGGATTGGTGATAGCAAAGAGGCATGGGGGAGACCCAGCTCCACCCAGTGGCATGTACAGGGACCTTTACTGCACTGGTGTTTCTCCGTGCCACGAGGGGTCGTACGACACAACATCGTCTCCCCCTGGCAGAAATTGCATCCTTAAACGGTCGTTGATGGGTTGCTGCGCATTTGTCGGCGGGAAGGAAGAATGCCCAGGACTCTCCTCCCTAGGCCCCAAGTGACGATCCTGGGCTGCAGGAATTTGAGGCTGCGCTCTAGCAGGTGCAGAGCGGCACTGGACAGCAGGGCCATCGCGAATGGCCTGCGCAGGCAACATCTGGTTGTTGATGTGTAATCTTGAATGCGACCGTCGACCGTGGCCGTCGACGATGACGTCGTCGTCCTGGAGCCGGCGCAGCTCGCTGGCGTCCTGCTGCCGTAGCGCCAGAGGCAGCCGACGCAGCTTGGCAGACACTCGCACGATGTGCTGCCGCCTCTTGGACCGGCCAGGCAGGTGCTCGAACCCCGGAGGTACACCTGCAGGAAGCTGCGAGGAAACTGGTGTATCCAGACGACACGTCAACGTTGCGCCGTCGATCAGTAGTCCCAACTGCTGGATGGCGTCGAGCCCCAGCAGTGACGTGCCGTGTGCTGTCACGTAGAAGGTGACAAAGGCAAGCTTGCCACGGTGCAGCAAGTCCGTGCGGAAATAGCCCAGTACCGGTATGCGGTGCTTCGAAAAATTCTTCAAGTGAACTGACGCTCGCAGCAGGCGATGTTTCGAAGCGAAAAGCATGTCGAAGTCCTTCTTGGTCATTAACGATGCAGTGGCTCCGGTGTCCACCAACAGTGACATGTGGCTATGTCCTCCGACGACGACAGGGATACGCAAGTCCCTTGGGCTAGTCGGCGCAGCTTGCACGGATAGGACTGTGGCAGTGCCGGAGTCGGCTTCTTGAACGGGGGTAACTTCCTGTACCGACGCTTGTCGCTTACGACAGACTGCCGCGAAATGCCCTTTGATACGGCAAAATTGGCAATTTTTCTTTTTGGCCGGACAATTTCTTGAAGTCGCCAAATGCCCTAACTTGCCGCAGCGAAAACAGGGGCCGAATTGAGGCTTGGGCGCAAGCTGTTGCACTTGCTGGCAGCGAATGCAGTCTTGAACTAGCGCCGTCGAGCCCGCGCAGCCATCTTGTATGCGGCCGCCCGACTTGGGGGGGAAGCTGCCGCCATGTTGAGTCAGATGCGGGGCCAGCGAAGCAGACGACCCGCCATTTTGAGCCGCTGCTGCGACGCACTGGATGCTGCCGCCGTAACCGGAGTGCGAGCCGAGTAGCCGCTCATTTTCTCCGAACGCCGCGTTGGCTTTGTTGAGCGCCTCCAAGTCGCGTCCAACTTCTTCGGCTTTCTGCAGCGTAAGGGCTTCCCCGTACGACAGTAGTTTGGCCCGTACATATGCGTTGGCGACCCCGTGAATTACTTGGTCCCGTACTCTGTCGTCGTAAGTGGCGCCAAACTTGCATGACAGGGCCTTTTCTTTCAGCGCGGTGACGAAGTCGAGAAACGTTTCGCCGGGCAGTTGTTTGCGGCTCGTGAAAAGGTGCCGTTCGGCTAGCACGTTCGTTGTCTCGGCGAAAAGCCCGTCTAAAAACTGGAGCACCGTGTCGTACGCCGTTGCCGTCGCCGCTTCTGTCATCGGCACCGTGCCGGAACCCGACGCCGTAACTGCGCCATCCGCCTCCGCTTCAAGCTGCTCTTGCGCGGCGAAGTATTTGCGTTGGCCCTCGATGCCGAGCAAGCTGATAAGTGCTGACGCGCGTCTTTCGTCCTCATAGCCGCTTCCGCCGGCCGCCTTCAAGTGTACCTGGAAAATCTTTTTCCATAAATGCCAAGGAATGGAAGGCTTCTCGGAAACGTTGAGGAACGGAGGAAGGTTTGCAAAATGGGCCGCCATGTGTGCAGGAGGTAGGCAGTAGGCTCAAGCAGGAAGGTGGCGTCGTAGAGGGAGCCGGAGCGAGAACAAAGAAAAGTCAGGTCGACGCGCTTGTAGCGTGCAGGAAGCAGCACCGACGCGCAGCAGAAAAATGTGACTCGTAGCGTAGTGTCACGTACGTCGTGCTCTTCCTGGCGTCGCCTGTCGTAGTAGCGTAGCGGTTCAACTACCTCGTCGCCATGTGTTGTGTAGGGCAGGAGCGCGGCGGAACCCGCGGCGGGCCGACGGGAGGGCGCGCGGAGTGACGACGCAGAGACCAAGCTTCGGCGAGACTGGCGGGAGACTGCTCTCCCGCGTTTATTGCAGGTGGTTTTAAGGACGGGGAAGAAGGGTGATTGGTTAGCGAGGCACGGGTAACATGACCGGCATGTCCACGCCGGATTGGTGATAGCAAAGAGGCATGGGGGAGACCCAGCTCCACCCAGTGGCATGTACAGGGACCTTTACTGCACTGGTGTTTCTGCGTGCCACGAGGGGTCGTACGACACAACAAACATGCTGTTCACCTATTCGGCCTTCAGTTAAGTGTGCGGTCGATCATCACATATCCCGCAGAACTGAAGTTCCGTTCGATGCTCGCACTGGCAGCCGGAATTGCCAATATCTTTTATTGCGGTAGCAATTATATGGACACTCTCGACGGGTTTTTGCCGTCATACGGGTTTTACCGTATAAAGTCCAAATTGATAAGAGCCCCCCGCGCATCGTATTTTCTTCCGCGGTTAAAAGCGTGCGAGTGGGGGCGACGAACGCGGCTGAAGCAGAGATCAAACGAGCCGGCCGATCTCCGTCGCTCGGAGGGCGCAGGCAATAACATCACCCCGCTCGAGAGGCCTGCCGTCGAAGCAGAAAGGAAACGCCTCGCCTATCTTAAACGTGCATGGAAAGACGCGAGGGGGTGGGGGGTGTCGCTCGAGCAGCAACTTTGAACTTTGATTCTAAGGGCGTGGTCGCGATCGCTGACGCCCGCTATCTCGGCAGCCGTGCGAGGGAGGCTCGTATACCCTTCTACGTGCTGCGCTTTCAACGCTAACACACTGTGCGGAAAGTGGATCTCTCCCTGGAGCGGCCGTATTCTCTTACACCAGCGTTTTGTAGATTACGCGAGATCGGATCCAAAAGAGTTAGCTGCCAGCCTCACTTCGTATACAGACAGACAGACATATGCAACGCCGCGGGCCGGTCCCACGTGGGGACAGGGAGGCCTAGCCTCACCGCCGCATCATGGGCTCTCTGGACAGCCCGTAGTTGTGGTAAAAACTCTGAACTCCGTAAGGCAAGCATAACAAGCTTGGGATATTTAGACTGTTTGTTCTTTCAGAAGTTTAGTACTTCATATGCAGGACAGGATGGTGATTCCATGAATGGATAATCACAAAGCTAATCTTGTGTGACTTCACCTTCTCCCCTTGTGTTTAAAGTGGCTAAAGAAAAGGAGAACCTAGAAAGGGGGCTGGGGCGGATAATGCGCTACTTGCTATAGAAATCAATTCCGGCACTACGTCTATATTATGGACTTGATTCGAGTTTTGCGCATGACCCGGCCCGCCCGATAAAATACAAAGTAGCCCGAGCACGGCCCGGGCCCAAGATGAGAAGACGTCGGCCTACCCGTGCGCGGTCCGCGGGCCGGGCTCGGGCTTTTGGGCTACACGGAGCCCGTGCACACCTCTATAATACGTGCTATCGATGCGGTTTCCACTTAGAATTCATAAGCGCACGTTGCTTCTCGTTTGGAGCTTATTTTCTGATTAAACATGCGCCTAACGACTGTTCTAAACTTATTGACTTGTGCAACGGTTGCAATTGTCTTAGCCCAACAATTTCACTTTTACTAACGTGTAAGCCACTGTCCTCATTTATAAATATGTTTATAAGTTATTGTGAAGTATCTGTTAAAGCACTGTTTTTAACATCTGTTTTCTTGCATAACACATACCTTCTATTTAAACTGATCGCCGCTGCAGCACTAGTAATATCTGTGCCATCCCTGCTGCTAGTCGACCTTAGAGATACCGAACGTCTGTTTTCTTTTTCCTGTAGGTTAGCGTTTAGTTGCTGTAACTAAGGAATGAGTAATTAAAATCTGAGACGTGGTATTTTCACATCTGAGCGCAGACGGCCACCGAGATTGAAGGAGCAACGCTGGGTAATCAAGGCAAGTATTAGTACTGATTACTGATTGCCAGCCGCATTCACTGAATAGCTCATAAGTGCACGAGCAATTCTAATGATATATGAAAATTTACTGCCTACTGTGGCCTTACGAGTATGTTAGCCTGTAGCGCAGCCAGAAATATTCTTCGGGAGAGGGGGGGGGGGTAACTATACTTCATGTGTGCTTGTTCGTGCGTGCGGCATATGTGTTCATGTGTATATGTACATGCAATATTGAAAAATATTGGGGTGGGGGGGGGGGGGGGTTGAAATTTCCTAACCCTGGCTACGCCAGTGATGTTGGTGTAGCAATCTCCGCAGTCTCCTCCTTGAGGGGCCGCTTTGACATAAAATGGCTTATAGAGCTATGAAAGGAACGCACAGTGGCGATTCTATGCTCTCAAGCTTCATTTACATGTATGCAAATGTAGACCCGTGTGCCTGCTTGTCACAGAGCTCAGTGAGCAAAAAGTCACAATTAAGGGGTGAATGACAGAACGAGCGGGTCAATAGGGAACACGAACATTTATCATAGCCACGATTAAGAGTGAGCGATTCAACATTTTATCCATGAACAATTTGTACTGTATACCGTACTTTAGTTCGGTGTAGTGGCCCTCCTCAGCAGGACAGAAGCTTGTTGCTCTTCTTGGCCTATTGAGATTATAGTTTACGTGAGATTTCCAACTGCTGCGCCCGCATTTACAGGCACCTGACTAAGCAGCACAAGTTGGCTTACCCGAAGAAGGTCAGCTAAAGCCCTAATTAAACCTGTGTGGGCACATGCATACATGCTTATGTACGCTGGGGACATGCATATGTACGCTGTAACGCAGCAGTTGAGAAGAAAAACCAATAGCTTATCATCCGTTATGTTTTCGTTGCAAAACAGGGCAGATTAAAATAGCACATACCTTGGCACGGTCCTAAATTTATTTTAAGGGTGGCCATAAATAAGATATGCCCTTGTGTTCATGCTATATACAGATGAAAAGTGAAACTTGGCGTTGCTACAGAAAGTGTTCTCGGGAACATCCTTACATATAATTGTTTTAACATTCGCTCATGCTCTCAATATTCACACCAGTGAAACATCTTGCAAAGCCTATATGCTTTGACGCTGCACATTTTCTCCCGTACCAACATTAAAATATGGACAACCCTAGCTTCAATGCACTTACAATAACGGTCTGACGGTTCGTGCATGCTTTGGCGCAGGCCAAAATAGTTTCACACGACAGTTCACACGGGTGGCTGCACCCGTTTACCGTTACCTTGCTGCAGTTGCCCTAGGATTTTTTTTTCCTTGCGCATCATGCTGAATGCGGGCGCTGTCTTAAGTAAATCAAAATAATAGAACCTGTAAAGAAAAGTCGGCGCTTTTACATAGCGCATTGTGTTTCCTCCGTGCGCATCCACCCGTATACTTCCTACAACGCCGCACTAAACATAAATAACCTAATTGTACGCATAAATTTGGCATTCACGCAGAAGTACCACCTTCAAAGTGATGGCTCTCCCTCTGCAGTAACTGCTGCATAAAATTGCTTCTATTATTTTGATATGCACTGGCGGCGCCCTTATTTGGCACGTTATAAGCAAACAAAAATGAAAGAGACACTTGCACGTATGCGACTGCGGCAAACCGACTGTGATTATGCACGTCAACAGGTTTCCTTACTATAATCTGCCGTCACCAGCATTTACTGATGAGCAAGTGGTTTAATTTGGAACAAAGGAATCTGCTCTTTCGATTATGAAGGGTTTCGAAGACGGTCCACACTAATGAATTAATGTTCTTTTATTATAGAGTCTGGGGGTTTTACGTGACAAAACTACGATATGCTTATGAGGCACGCCGCAGTGGAGGGCTCCGGAAATCTCTACCATCTGGTGTTCTTAAGGTGCACTCACATTCCATGGTACAGGGGCCTCTACCGTTTCACCTCCACCGAAATGCGGCCGCCATGGTCGGGATAGAAAGCGCTACCTTCGGGTCAGCAGCCGCGCATTGCAACTACTATACTACCGAGGCGTGTCAGTGGGATGCATACACTCTTAGAGTAAGGCACTGTCTATCTTAAGGAATATGCGACAGCACATGACATGACAAAAAAACTTATTTGAGCGCTGAGGAACTGAGATATAGAGAAGGCGGGCCCTTACACCCCCTCCCCCCCACCTCCCCCATACCTACCCCTTTGTGCTACGCAACTAAAAGGCAAACGGCGGAAAAGAACGCGTAGCATTAGTGTACTGGACCGTCTGATCGAGTAATACGCAATGAAATCGCGAGTGGAGAAACGATGGTATACATTATATCAATGCCTCCGAGAAGGATGTTGTGGGTCACTTCATTCGCTCCATGCTGTACGCAGTTTCCACATGAGCGCTGTCATAGAACATGTGGTACGAAGTGCTTTGATTCTAGAAAGATCGACGACTGGATTAGTTGGTTCTTGAATTACTTGAGCACAGCGCAACAACGACACAGACACCAGAGGAATATAGGACAGACCAAAGCGCTGACTCTCAACTCAACTCAATTCGAATCTACATTCCACGTGGGAATGCCCCAAGCCGCCCGTCCTACCGGGATCACCCATTCACTCCTCCTCCCAGTGGTAAGCCGCTCTCTCAAGCATAGCCCTGGACGACCAGCGAAGGCTGATTGGCCGGGCAAGCCGGGCCGCAGCAGCAAATGGGGCCCTGGACTGAGGTTTACACACTCTGAGAGTTGACAAGTAAAAAGAAACCAAAAAAATTACAGCATATCCACGGGTGAATGATGACGAGCTTGGGCGAAGCTCCTGAAGCAATCATGGTCTCGGGATTCGCTTCTCGTTGAGCCCGTTTTGCAGCGGCGTCCTTGGCGCGCACCGTCACGGGATCCGCCTGGCTGCCGCCAAGCGAGCGCCCGCCGCTGCGCATCGTCCATGCTCCGCTAACGATCCGACACGTACGGCGACGAACCAGGAGAATGAGAGAGGCGCTGGCTCCCCGCGCATCCCCGCGCAGCAGCCAATCGGAGAGCAGCGGCACTTCCAGCGCCATCTAGTGTAGATTCACACAAGCGCCATATTGCACACATGGATGGATGCTATGAGCGTCCCCTTTATAACGGGGCGGTGACATGTCTGCCACCAGGCTCGAAGGAGAAAAAAAAAAGAAAGGAAAAAAAAAACTTCCTTGTTTCATGTTGTCCTAATGCCTTATCTACATTGATTAAATGTATGTTATTATACCAAAAAATATAAACTCACGGTCCATCTCTCTGCCTCGTAAGGCAGAATGACCTTTTTTTTCCCCCAATAATTTATTTTTGTACTTTATCTCTACTTTTCTGCCACCAATACTCTAACCGTCTCTTACTTATTTCTATCGCGGGCGTGTTCAGCTTTCCATTGTTGTCTCTAAAACCCAAGGCTTCCTGTAGACTCGTGCCCACACGTATACCTGGGTGAATATCGCCACATTCAATCAGTACATGTTCCATCGTTTCCTTAGTTCCCCCGCAGCATGTACATTGTTCTTCTTCGTTACTGAATCTCGCTTTATAACTACGCGTTCTACGGCAGCCCGACCTTGCTTCAAACAGTAAAGCGCTTCCCCTTGAATTATCATAAAACCTTTCCCTCCTTATTTCGTTTTTTCCTTTTCGGTAGTTACTCAGAGCCGGCTTCTTTTCCATCGCTGTCATCCAATAAGTCCTCTCCGCCTCTCTGACCTTCCGCTTAATGCTCCTTGTTGCCATATCGCCCGCACTGCCAGCCGTATATTTACTGGTGAGCCTCCTAGTTCTTTTTCTCCACTGCGTGTCAACGCTTTTTCTATACAAATACCTGAAAACCTTCTCTGCCCATCTACTCTTCTTCATTTTCCTCAGCCTCTCTTCGAATCTCATTTTGCTCTGCGCTTCCCTCACTTCAAAGCCTGTCCATCCCATATCACCCTTTACCGCCTCATTTGTCGTCTTCCCGTGAGCGCCCAACGCGAGGCGGCCCACCGTCCTTTGATTTACATCCATTCCTGATTGCACCTCTGACTTCATGCACACCACTGAGTTCCCAAATGTAAGCCCCGGAACCATCACACCCTTCCACAGCCCTCGAAGCACCTCGTACCTATTGTATCCCCATAAAGCTCTGTGCTTCATAATTGCAGCATTCCTCTTTCTATTGGACCAACGCCATCTAGGAAATGAGAAGAGAAATGGTGATGACGACACAGAGTGTGTACAGCGCCACCTAGAATATCGTCCCTGAACTGCAGTTTGTATGTACTTCTATGAGACAGCGCCATCTATTGCATCATACGGGAGATCCGCTTACGCCGGACAACAGAGACGTGACAAGGTTAGACTAAGAGGAGCTACGCCCCTAAAATGTTTTCTACTATACTACATGCAAAGGTAAATATTGACGACCTATTACAATCAAGACTGATATTTTCTGACGAGTTTTGTGAAGAATGGTCACATGAGTGGTAGGTTGTCAATATTTTAACTGCGCATGTACATCAGCATAACATTAAATTGCTAGTCAGTGCTGTGGAGTATCCTATATACTTTTCTGGCGTCCGTTTCGTCATTGCGCTGTGTTCAAGGTGTTGAAGTACTTTTACTCGTGCTGCAATTATCAAAGCTGTTTCAACTCTGATACCGAGTGCTTCAGAAAGGCTGGTCGAGTTCGATATGTCAGCCAGCCTTTCTGTGGCACTCCTGTTCGTGCAGCCTCTATAGCACATTACTCACAACCTTAATGAAAACCAACAGACAATGAAGGCAAGGAAAGTATAGGGGATGTCCCCTATACGTTCTTTGACGCAATACTGCTACACAATACGTATTGTACATATTGCTTGACACAATACGCACACAAATCGAATTTCCTAGAATGTATGTCTAAGATTAGGGATGTTCCGCTATGTCTTTAAAAATGGTAACATGGTTAAGCAACTATCTTAACGAGGGGTACAACAGCCGATGACGTGCAATGTACTGCAGATGATTTTATTTTGAGCGCGTGCAATTTCTGGGCACGGAACGCTGACCTACAGAGGAGGCCATTTCGCATCCTCACTGGCTCTACAAGCAATGTCATTGTTATTGCTGTCATTATAGATGTACACAATGAGGCATTTCATTGCGTTTGAGATGCGCGACATTAACTAGGAACATAAAGAGTTTGTGACACTCAACACAACGCGTATTTGGCCTGCAGTTCACTCACACTTTTAAGTGAATGTCTACTCCGCCATAAATGTGGGAGAATGCCGACCAAGGAAACGGTCGGGCAAAAAATAAAATTGTGTGTGTGTGTGTGTGTGTGTGTGTGTGTGTGTGTGTGTGTGTGTGTGTGTGTGTGTGTGTGTGTGTGTGTGTGTGCGTGTGCAGCGCAAGGCTGGGTCACAGCATGGCCGGTGGGCACCTATAGGTGCTGGTCCTGACTAGCCTAGACATTTACCCTCTCTCTTTTGCACCGCTTGCTTTACTGTACCATACACGGCAATGCTTGCCGTATTTTTCTTTTCTGTCTCTGTTCATTTCTATTTCTTTCTTTCGCTCTCTCTATTTCCTTCTCCCTCTTTCTATCTTTCTTTCCCTTTCTTTCTCTCTCTTTCTCTTTCTACTATAAGCTTTACTCTCTCCCCTCCTCCTCACCCTGATTTCCATTTCCCACTCCCTTGCTATACTATACAATACAAGGCTAAACTCTGCTGACGTGCATGGATAGCCGAGTGGTTAGGATGCTCGCCTTGGGATCGTGGGTACACGGATGAAGATGAAGGAGAGGATGAAGACAGAGCGTGTGTGTTCATAAAGGGGATAATTTTCCATCTACGACACACGGCAAACATCGAGCATTACAGCTATGCTGTAAAAGATACAGTGCAATTTCCTCATTGCAGTTTATTGCCTGGTTCTGAGCGTGCACTGTCCGTGCCTGACTTAAATGAATTAGACTTGAAAGGACTGGGAATGAGGATCCATGGCTAATACTTCAATAACACTGGAAGCAACTTGCAAGGAAATGTGAAGGACTATGTACAATATGTACATGGTAGTGTGAAGAGAGCAAGTACTTGTCATTGACAGAGAGCCTCTAGAGTCTGATCTCAATCACGGAAAAGGCGGATTAGGAAAATATAATTCATCCTCAGCTTTCAGTAAATACTAACACAACCACACTTTTAGAACAAAGGGAGTGCCCCGACGCCCTTTGTGAGAGTTTTGGCTTGTCCCGCTGGGCACTCCCTTTTCCGGGGTGAAACAACTCCCTCTAGACAGGGAGTGATTCAACGCCTCCTCATGGAGTACAGTACTCCGTCTGCGATAGAGTGAAAGCACTCCTCCAAGGGAGTAAAGCTATCACGTTGAAACAGCTTTGAAATAAAATTAATCGAGCACAGAAAATGGCAAATTCATGCGCGCACACATTCACGCAACCAAAACACGTAGAGCGCTCGCAACCGAAGCGCATACATTAGAGGATTTTAGTCTGTCCGGCACACCGCTATACGCAAAATGCTTTGCACCGGAATACCGGGTGTGAACTGCGCATACGCACGCCCGGTAAACATGGCCGCGCCGCCGAAAGCGATTGCCGCCCACCTCGAATCTATCAAGTGGCCGTCGCGCGCTCTGTCGCTCGTTATCTCCGAACTGATGCTTTTATTTGCTTTAGGTTCACGTCCTTAAGCTTCGACAGCAAGGTATTCGTGTCGATTCGGCAACGTTTTCGAGAGCCATACTCAAATAATCAACCATGTAGGCTTAGCGAGTGACAATCCCGGAATCTCGAAGGTCATACATTATGTGTCGGTTAGTTGCTTTTATCCTCCATAGCTGGCGCAACTTGACGTGGCGGCAGCTACGGCACACAAAGCGGCTGCGAAAAAGAAAAATTTTGGCACTCAAACAGCGTTTCACGGAATAATTTCTGTAATACTTATCTCTAGGGGTAATTAGAAAATGGACATCAATGTAAACACGCACATATGACAACACATACAAATCGCACATGACACAGGAATCGAACTCGTGACCACAAGTACCGAAAGCAGACACTCTAACTACTACGCCACAGAGCCACCGCGTGCTTCGTTGGCTTTTCACGGCCTTATATATTTACAAAGTGGTTTGCAACGAGAGGGCGGAGCTTGCTACTTCTTTTTTTGCATCATCGGCGTGTGTTTGCGCGTGGATTACGTTAGTAAATAGATAGCGCGGCGCCATGAACTCACGAAGGCCACCGTTAGCACCTTCAGCTCCGACTTCCGTTCGTCGTTTGTCGTGCCGCAAGAGAAATGATAAACGTGTGTTTTTTGTGTGTTCACCATACATCGTGGATGTCTGGCTCGCCCAAAAATTTGCTCATACCGGCGTGACAAGTACCTTTAGATAGCGAAACTCACGTATGTGTATTCTACGAGCGTGTGCTGTTGGAGCAGTTTTGGTTATTTTTACCGCGAGCTGCAAGTGTCGGCAGTGCGTTCTCAGCTGTTCGAAGACCATCATATGTCGCATATTTTTGTAACATACGTCGATGTCAGAGTTCCAAGGGTATTTTAGCGTGCACCTATACAAGCATGTGCATTTATTGCGCGTGTAGGTGCTGTTGCGACCTGCACGCAGGGTCAGCGGCACCTCTGAGCAGTTAGACGAATATTTGCGTGATGAGCACTTACGCGCGCTGAAGCACGACATACAGTGCTTCTGAATTAGTCATAGTCAGTATTTAATTGCTTTTATACTCGGAGACTACCTACCTTTTACTAAGTAACCTTTACTCTTCCGTATCACGCCGCCGTTAAAATGTATGTATGTCGAAGGCGTCCACCAAGGTTAAGCACGATGTCCATTAATTCGCGAGTGACATGTCTCCCTTAAAATAGAAAAGATATACTGTTGCGCCTCTGTATTGCGAACGTCCGCGTGTAGTTGGCACTACTCCTGAAGAGATTGTGCAGTACCTATTTTTAAAAAAAGGCATTATTGTATGCCTCAGTGAAACAGCTGTTCTTCAGAAAATAAGGCGTCATTTTAATTAGGATATTTTTGTCACGGCAGGACACAACTTGACTTTTTCGTGATTCAGGATTACACATAGCACGAACATGAGTGCAGCAGATAAATAAAAAACATGGGTGATCCCTCCGTCATAGGAATCGGTATAACACGAAAGTGAAACGTGTCTTCACAGAAATAGTGCTTATTGTGTAGTGATATATGACAGCTTGTACAATGTCTATTCTAGTTTGGCAGCTACAGCACCGTTTGAGGTGGATGCACCCATGTTGACAGCATGTCTCTATCGCGACGACTAACGCCCATGATAATGATTAAATCGTTGTGGTAGCTGACGGTGTGAACATATATTTAGACACAGCGAATCGTGAGTTCCGCGTAAGGATGATATCAACAAGCTCATAATCAACACTGGTACCCGGTATGCGCTTCTTCAAAGCGTCGTCAATTAAGGAGAGAAACGGCACGGTGTGCGCTTTCTAGTAATGGGTAGCCGACGCCTGTGCTCATGCGTACATAACACACACTGCGTTTCAGCAGCACGGGAGGTAGAGGTTCGCAGCCTGAGCCGCAAACGCGTGCGTCCCGCTGGTTTCTGTCTCGCAGGCGCTGCTCTCGCTCCACCAAGGCATGACGTTCGCCCGTCGAAATCGCGTCCTTTCTGCAACGCGTATTGCAGCAGTTTTGTTAGTCGGTGCTCTCGCAATTGAAGCAGTCGGCGGCGGAGAAATCCCGTTGGTGCACGTGGAAGCTGCACTACTCCGATGAGCCGACGCACGCTAACACGAAGCCAAAGGCATAGAACGTAACTGCGTCAAGGGTGCCTCGGCGACGCCAGCGCGGCCAGTCTAGCTCTCTGCTATCGAGACGCTTTAAACATGGCCTCCGATATCGCGTGCAATCTCGGAGTAAGCGCTAGTAAGTGTCGATCGTGAAGCATTACTTCTTTTCACATCTCACAGACGGCGGCACCACCCCGCTCCGCCCGCCGCGAAAGAGAATGTGTGAAAGATATCAGGCGCGTTCGCGCCGCGTCTAGCATCTACCGAGTTAGCTTAGTCGGTAGAGCGTCGGGCGCTTGCCGTCGCGGCCGTAACGTCGTGGGTTCGATTCCCAGCGGGGTATCTTTTTCTTGGTTTTTTCTTTCTCACCCATTGGCGTCCATTTTATCAACGCCATATCCGTGACGGATGTACTTGGTGGACCCCGGCATAAAACACTTTCGTGTTAAAAACTGAAAAAAGTGGGTGCCATGTGCACTCCTACTACCTCGTGTACCTGTAGTTGATTCCAAATCTACAAATTATGCGACCATTGATAAATGATCAACCGATCAATGTTCGATCACAGTTGATCTGTTTCCGTTTACTGACTGTCGCTTATTTGTACGATGTTTTGCAAGAATCATCGGTTAAACCCATCTGGTAACGCAAGCATTATCTGTAGCATGCAGTGGTTCTCAAGAAGAAGGGGGGGGGGGGTCAGCGAAGCCATTTTTGGGGGTCCGCGAAACGCAGCTTCGAACAAAAAAGAAAATACGCCTTTTTTGAAGAAACAGTATGTCCAATGACAGCGGCCCCCACTATTTTTTGTTTTGCTTCACCGCATAACGGCTATGCATTGCGGCGGAGCTGACTTATGCTTTCCATGAGATGGCTGTAAAGCTTTTACTGCAATTTTCTACCACATGTGCTTTTCCAGGCTTGCATATTTGAAGAGAAAGCGTAGCGAGAAACAGCTGAAATGTGGCGGCAGATCGCACAACTTAGTGACAAGCTGTTGAGATTGAATTGGCGTGGCACTTTAGTTTGACCATTCTTTGCCACGGAGTAACGCAAGGCACCTATTTCACGCTGCATGTTGTGCTAATTTATAAGCCCTCACCCCCCCCCCTCCTTACTTCTCACTACAAGGGGTCCCTCATCACTTCCACCAGTCCACAAGGGGTCTCCAAAACATCCATGGCTGAGAACCACGACCTATATATCAGAGCCTGAACAATTTCTTTTACATGTACAAGGACTTTTTTGTTTGAATGCATTACAAATTCTTAAAACTTCAAATGATACAATAAATGCTGGTTGTAGCACTTTATTAGAATCAAAACAATAACATTCACAATGTCAATGTAAATTATACATTTTCATCTACCACAGAACCTATGCTCATTATTGAACAGATGAAACAACACACACAATGCAACCTGAGCACTAATTCACAGCAGTAAAGCATTATGAAAGTATAGTTCGAAAATTCATCACAAAGCAAGACACATACACTTCGAAATGCCAGTATGCAAGTACAATCCAAAGAGATGGCATGCACAGCAGTGGCGTAGCCAGGGGGGGTACACCGGGCCTCCCCCCCCTCGAAATTTTTTTTTTTGCTATGGCATACAGAGCCCAAAATGACAACTGAACACATCTGCCTGCCCGGCTCCCACTTCAAATCAAGGAGACGACCCCCCCCCCCCCCCCGAAAAAAATTTCTGCCTATGCCCCTGATGCACAGAGAACTTGGTGTCTGCTTACACATGAAGGCAACTCGATAAGTAATAAAGGCTTGCAACACTTAGGCATGGTGGTGTACCATTTTTCTTATATATTGCATTAGTTTGCCCTCAGACATGAAAACATGTTACGCATGATTGTGCAGTTCAATGTTTTGTATAAAGACCTGTGGTGTCGACCATAGATCCATCTGCCAAGGTTTGTAAACACAGTCGCCTTTATTCACATATTTTTAAGAAATAATGTAAATTTATAAAGTTAAGCTTGGGAACATGGCATTAATTTGCAACCCTATTCACCCGTATTATTATGCATAAATAGTAGACCAATGGTTACAATATTTACATGCCAGCTAGGGCCATGAAATGCGACCGGAAAATTGGTTCCTCGTCACCTTCAACAGCTCAATTTATGGCTCATGCAGAAGTGCCACATTGAAAATGAATCCGCGAATACCGTGACAGGAAAGTTACCTCGGAGTTGGGCAATAACATGCTTCGAATTAAAAATTGCCCATCAATACTGGTAGTGGCTTGGCACATTAGAGCCAAGGACTGGACATGCCATGAGGTTGAATAAAAATTGAACAGGGAATAAATCACGGCTGTAAAACAGTCAAGAACCATGCTTAGTAAATTAAATGAGTTTACATTCAGCATCTTTTCAAGCCATGTAAAATTTTCAAATGCACACTGTTATTGGAAAGTTTGGACTCGGCACCGTGCATAACACAGTGCAGCAGTCCAAGTGCTGACAATCCTAAATACTGAGAGATGTACAAGATCATCAGTATAGTATACTGTAAGGCACAGGAGTGTTCACAGAAGAGACCGTCTTGTAGACAAACAGGTGGGCCAGAACTGTTGCTGCTTTGCCAAAAGTGTTCAGTCTTCCTGAAAAAGATATCAAGCAAAGAAGTCCATTAAGCTTTCTGCATCCATACAAAATACCCACTTGTCTTCTCTTACTGCAGACGTTTCCGAAAAAACAGAAAAATACAAAATTAAGAAGCTGCCAAGTATTTTCTTGTGAGATATGCAATGAGTGTGCAGCACACTTTCATTCTTGTAATATCTAGAAAGACGCAGCATTATAATACAGAAAGACGAGGCTCAATTGCTTGTCCATGTTTTGCTGCCATGTTTTTATACACCTAGCAAAAGAACAAGGTACAATAGCTAGTGTGCAGTGTTGCTTGTTGTTTTGTGGAGGCAACTCCTATTACAAAAATTATTCATTTATCCTCAAAACTTAGTGCAAGTTCTCCCAAATAAATTATTTAAAATCCTAGGCTAGACGGGACAAAATATAGATATGTAGTACTAATGAGGCATGCCACAGTGGACAGCCTCGATTTTTTAATTTACATTTAAATATAAAACTCTGTTTATGCCAAAGCAACATCTAGATGTTGTCTTTCTCACAGCACTTCGGACTAAACCAGCTGTGCACATAGCACCTGCCTGTAAGCACTGCACCATCCTGCTTCTGCCAACTATGAAATGCGTGCATACTGAAAATTTTATATGCTGCTTACTGCTTGCTGTTACCTTAACCCTTTCAGCCCTGGATTTTTTATTTTGGTCGGGGACATTTTTTTTGTTTGTTTTCCTAATAGTTATGACCTCAGAAGACCACAAATGAAAAATTGAGCCAGTGGTGCAAGTATTAATGGATTTACAGACAAGTCATCAAATTAGGTCATCAGGGCACAGCGGTTGTGAAATGAGAAAAAATGGCATCTTTTTTCCCGCCATTCACTAGAGTACACAAAATGTGAACCACGTCTCATTTTTCAGTGTGATACTCATTGAAACAGCTTCGGTACGTCGACCCGAAAATGGCGCTTAGTCACCTCAGCTGACCCGCCACGGCGTCACCCATGACTTGGGTCAAGCATCTTCTTCACTACAGCTCCCAGCTCCGCAAGCATGTCGCCATTTTGTTGTCAAACGCAGTGGGGATCATTGAAGAAGTATTCCCCCAAGAATGGCGAGTTTTGGTTTCATTTCCGAGGTGCTAGGGGAAATGTTGTGTCATGGTGTCAATTGACACCGCCAGGGCCGAAAGGGTTGAATCTCCCCTAGCCAACACAAACTAGACAAGCAATTAATATAACTATCAAGTGGAAATGAATGTAAAAATTTTCCTAACAGTGATAACTTAAATCACAAGGCGCATGCAGCCCATCCTATGTTAGTCCTGTTGTGACTCACAACTGGACTAACATTTGTGTCGCAAATTTGTGAACGGTTTTGCAACTACCGAACACAAAAATAAAGTTAAACACCATAATAACAATGCGTTAGTGAGCTTCAATGTATATCGATGTATATGCCACTTCATTGTTAAGGTAATGCATCACAATACTGACCGTTCGAAGCAAAACGGGAATGTGAACTAGTTGTCGGGTAATAGGCGAGGTTCAAGTTTAGGCAATAAAGCTTTCAGTTGTGAGTAAGCGCTCTTGATGTGCACTTTCTTGTCCTTGTCTTCTTAGCACTGCCGTTATATAAGTACTGACCATTTCGCCAGGAACACTATGAATCCCTCAAAATACAGTCAATATCATGCTACAGGTGTCTATTATCGAGGTACTCCACTGTAAATTCAATATAGTGTTATAGGCGTGACAGAGTGCAGGTGCAGATTCTGCATACTGTATCGGATGACTGAGATAAGAGCTACCACGACATTGGACTCAAAATAGTGATACTCTCAATGTTTCCAATGTATCAATGACTTGCTTCATTAAACACAGGTATGCATTGCACAATTCAGAAATGGATTCTATTTGATCACTCTCTCCTAACGAGATTACTGCTACCAACCCAGGTTCTGTGAAGCATCCAGATGAGCTTCAAGAGTTATTATCAAGCTGCGGGTGTCCACAGCTGCATAGCGTTGCATGTGCCATCTTGAGCACCATCTGCAAAGAAAAAAATATGTACAGATTTTTTGCAGTGACTCACTATTTCATGCTGCACTAAACAGCTGTAAAGCAGACCAATACCTAATTCAGATAACCGGCATAAATTCAGTTAGACGTCCATGCATGTAACAATCTTTTAACTCTAAATTTATTATCCTAATGCACTCGAACACCAAGAACTAATTCAGTACATAGTACAAAACTGGCAGTGTAGATAAAGCGTTTTTTTTTAATCTCAGGAAAAACAGATTCCAGAGCTTTTTTATTGCTGCTCCCGTTTGATGTTAGCATTGAAAGTGCTGCTGTGCTTCTTACGCAAAAGTGAGCTTAGAGACAGACTTTACGAGGCATCATACTCTTCTTTCCTGCTTTGTTCTTTTTCTGTAAAGTTTCTTTTGTATTATCCTTTATTCCTCGTACCCTCTTCCTTTGCACAGCATGGCAAGCCAGTTTGAGAAGTGGCTAACCTGCCTGTCTTCCCATCTATTTCTTTCTTTCCTTCCTCCATTTTAAGTCTTGCAGCATTTACAAATATACACATCAAGTTCAGTAGTGTAGTGTTGCCAACTGCACAAGCATTCATAACCTACAGCCAACCTACAGCCAACCACAAATTTCACTGCCTGTGCGAGACTAGAAAGCAAATACTTGTGGTTTCATGTTCACTCCACACCTACCATTTCGTCAAAAACACAGCATTTGAGTTTCTGATAAATTAAGTTGTTTGCCGTGTATCATGCTAATGAAAGAGCTCAAAACAAAGCATGATACAGCAAGGAGTAGGTGCACAACAACACATCCTTTGAGAATTTGCGATAGAGTCATCTGGTGACCTGCGTGCGATTGTCTACTGCTTCTGGTGCTGCACTAAACACAACATTCACATTCATCAAGAAGCATGAAGGTAGGAAGCTTACATATGACTTAAAGAAGTAAACCATAAGAAATGACGAAAGGTGTTCTGCTCTTGCTGAACATTATTTTTTTAAACTGTGATAATGTTTAATGGCTGCTTAGCCTTGCTTCAAAGCTTCATAATAGTCTTATGAGAGTCACATTTTTTTAATTATTGTCCCTCTGCCATCAGTATTGCATTGAGCTGACTTAGACTGACGTGACTGAATAAGCCTGGCACAGCTCGCACATCTTCAACTCGATGAGAATATCCACATGAAATTCAGGAAAGTTGAAGATGTCACTAATTATGTCACAAAATTGTCACGAATTAAGTGACAATATCGTAAAATGCACGTGCTTCACCATAAACGCTGTCACTTAGCAGACAATTTTCACATAATATGGCCATAATCATATCTCTGCAGCATAATTTATTCGTTCTAGTCCAACCTAATGACGTTATTACCCTATATATGGTATGCTATTTCTTTTTTTGTCTTAGAGACGAACAAAGTGCGCAATGCAAAATGGTTATCGAAAAGTATTCCCACTTACTAATATTAGGGAGATTTGGAATAGCGTACGCCAGGCCCGTAGCCACAGGGCAGGGGCGTAGCCAAGGGGGGGGTTGGGGGGGTTCAAACCCCCCCCCCCGAAATTTTTCAATTTTGCTTGCATATATATACATGCACACATACAAACACACGCACGAACATACATAATGTATGGTTGAACCCCCCCCCCCCCCCCCGAAAAAAATTTCTGGCTACGCCCCTGCCACAGGGGAAGGGGGGGAGCGAAATTCTGATGGAGGGGGTTGTTTTACCGAAAATGAATTATGAAAATAGGCGTTTTTCTAAAAAAGTGAAGGGCGCAACGAAGGGCTCCGGAAGTTTCGCCCATCTGTTTTCTTTAACGTGCACTGACATGGCAGAGTACACAGGCGTTTAGCGTTTCGCCTCCACCGAAATGCTACCGCCGCGGCCGAGATCGAAGCCGTGACTTTCGGGTCGGCAGCCGAGCACCGCAACCATCGTACAACCGAGGCTGACAACTACAATAACTGAATCAACTGAAAACAAAAGTTAGCCTTAATGCACACATGACGGAGTGATAACCGCGGCCTCTCGCTTGTTTATATTTTCTGAAAGCACGCTGCCGCATTCACGCTTTATGGCAAGCAAAGAAATTGTATAGCACAAATTGTCTTCATTGAGGCGTACCCGCTCTTCGATAGACTGGCCGTGCGAAGCGTGTGCCTTCACAAAAGCTTTTTAAACGCGCATCAGGCATCACACGTATGTGCGCGTAATGCTTTTCCATTCTGCTTTTTATTGTACTTTCCACGCGACACACTGTGCAGCACTATACACGTGAGCGACGCGAAACTGAGAACACAGAAGCACTACTTACCGTTCGCATTTCCGACTGTGCCTAACCAGGTGCTGGCCGAACACGAATACACGAAGGTGCAAGCACGCTTGAGTCTTCAGACCATCATGAAACCAACACGAACACGCTCACAGTACGCGATGTTGCACTGCCGTCGCTAAACGCCGTTCACGTCCAGCGTTGAGATCAGAGTCGCGCACACACAGGACACGGGCACGCACAGCCGACACAGCTGAGCAATTCGGAAACTTCGATGATCGGGCAACGGGAGAAAATGGCGAAGGCAGCGACGGGCGACGGCGAGACTTGGACTTGAGCACGCACGCTTCTCCTCTCCTGGTGCGCGCGCGCGCGCGCGCGCGCGCGCGTGTGTGTGTGTGTGTGTGTGTGTGTCCTTTTTATTTTGTCTTTCCTCGCTCGCGCCTGCGTGCCTGCGTCGTAAGGTTGCGTTATCGTGTTTCTCTCGGCGACTCATGTAACAGCCCTCCCGTTTAGCGGCTGCTTGAAGGAAGTTGCGTTTATGTATATCTTTTTTTTTTGGACGCGATAGCGTCAAAGAGCTCGTCTCGCAGAAATTCCGGTGTCGGCGGCGTCGGCGTCATTGGTTCTGAGCGAAAAAGCAGCGTTAGTTGGTCGTGAGCGAAAAGTCGAGGTAGATGCAAAGAGAGAGAGGGCGTTTGCACTTTGGCTTTCCTTGCGGCACTGTGTATTAGAGGTGTGCACGGGCTCCGGGTAGCCCGAAAGCCCGAGCCCGACCCGGCCCGCGGGCCGGGCTCGGGCGGGCCGACGTATTTTAACCTCGGGCCCGGGCCGGGCTCGGGCTGCTTGGAGTTTTATCGGGCCGGGCTCGGGCCCGGCGCAAAGCCCGACTCAAGCCCGAAATATAGAGAATGAGCGGGAATTGTTTTCCGGCACGCATACAGCGCCTTTTCCGCGACCGCCCTTTACCGCTGTTCCTTTCCATTCGCTACTTTAAACAAAAGGGGAGCAGGTAAAGCACTGCCTCTGTTGCACTCCGACAAACAGAGAAGTAACACTACCTGAGCTCGTGGCGGCGCCACGCGACTGTTCGCGTTAGATTTAAGGCCAAATCCCATGAGTGAAAATGCACGCGACAGCGACGAGCGACCCGACGTATAGATCGCCTCGCTTGCATGGGCATACCCCATGCACGTGACGGCTTCGGCGAACGAACTCCATTGTAGCTGGCATGAGGCCGTCTACTTGTATAGCGAAAGTGCCGCGCTGTCGCAGGTATGCAATGCAAATAAAATATTTTTTGCATGTTAGTACGTAAAACGTTTACCGTTGTCTCGCAGTATTTTTTATATGCACGTGCATAATAATTACGTTATTTGTTGGTGCACAGCTGATGTGCTTAGTACGTCGCTGATGTACAGGTCGGTCCACTGTTAAAGGGAACACTCGAATGAGCCCCCTTCATTTTGCTGGCCCCCTCATTCCAAGTGGATGTGGAAACGTTGTTTGTTCAAGGTACTGGTCTGTCAAAGGGAGTCGGAACTGTCAACCACCAGTAGTCTTATGTAAATCTAAGCCACTGTACTGTTGCAAGAGAGCAATATCCTGACATGCCCTGAACGCAATTGTTCCCTTTAACAGTGGACCGACCTGTACATCCGGTTCGGATGTTTTGTGACTTCCGGGTGATGAGCGACGGTTTCCAGATGTGAAAAAACCGAGCGATCGCGCGATTTCAACCACGCGATACATCGCGCGAACGGCCCGTTTCGTCGCTTGTCGCTGTCGCGTGCATTTTGGCGCATATGGGGTTTGGCCTTTACTCGTAACTACTCTACGCGAACTAGGTCAGCACGCAAGAAGAGTGGATGCGACTCGCCGGCTGTCTCGCGTTCCGTTTTTCCTCCGCCAGCCAAGCCCGGTAAAAAGGACAATAAAAAAATTCCCTTAAATCTGTGAAAAAATCGCTCGATATAGAAATGCATTACCTGCTCGTTCAAAAAGCCGGGCCGGGCCGGGCCGGGCCCGGGATTGTGTTTTCGTACGTCGGGCCGGGCCGGGCGGGCTCGCAGCCCTTTGCCGTCGGGCTCGGGCGGGCCTTCGACAAAGTCAGCGGGCCTGGGCCGGGCTCGGGCTCGGAAATACGGCCCGTGCACAGCTCTACTGTGTATACGTCTCCGTTGAGAAGCGCAGGCAAGCTAGCGATTGAGAAGGCAATAGTGTGTGTGTGTGTGTGTGTGTGTGTGTGTGTGTGTGTGTGTGTGTGTGTGTGTGTGTGTGTGTGAGCGCGCGCGCGCCCGCGACCATGCGTGTGTACGAATATCGCTGTCGCGTTTTAAAGGCGAAACTAAGAGTCCCCCCCCCTTTTTTTCTTTTTTTTTCTCGTGCTTTCTGTCCACAGCATTTTATTGCGTACACTGCGGCGTGCCGCCTCTAGTCAGTTAATAACTAGGACCTGACTCAGAGTGTGCGTACGTGTGAGTATAATCGCGTACATTTATGATCGCAGATTCTTTGTGCATGTCAGCGGTTTTCGTCGCGATAAGTTGACGAGGAATCTATCGCTGTCACTTCATCGATTGAGCTACTGCCAAAGATATTAGACTGCACGAACTTTTCTTTACAGCTCGTTATATTTGGAGAGTTGCAAGACTAAAACAAGCTTTTATATGGCAAGAGAGTAAAACAACCTTTTACTCTCTCGTGGGATGCGGGAGTGAACCAGGCACTTTACTCTCTTTCGCCAGGAGGAGTGAAAGGCCTTTTCACTCCTCCTGGCCAATAGAGAGTAAAGCGGCTCCCTGAGGGAGAGTATAATGAGATCTGTGGGAGTAACACAGCTCTATAACTCTCACTGCAGGAGTTTCAGTTTTTAGAGTGAATACAGCGTCGGTAGTCTCGTAAAATCTTGGGCTGCATGCATATTGGTAATTTAGTGATTAAAGAAGAAAAATGATCGTTGGCTGTTCCAGAGTTTAGTTGTTTTCGAGTACTCCCGTCGGCGCTGATTATTCGAAAACTATTCGGAAAATATTCGGTATTTCGAATATGTACTATTCGATTCGAGTACCGAATCGAATAGAATGCTATTCGATTCGCTATTCGAAATTTTCGAATATTCGCACACCCCTACATGCAACACTCATGGGGCTTGATATATACCAATATTGGTATTGCGCGACGTGACCGTATGAAGAACATAAATGAGAGGTCCTAACATGGAAATCATGACATGCATGTTATGTACGGCATGACTTACATGCCGCATCACGGTGCGCTCGCGGCCGCTTCATCCACTGGATATATACCAAAATTGGTATGGTATGACACGAGTGCGTGACGAACATAAATGACAGGTCATGCATTGTATATACCAGAATATATGTTTTGTTAGCATGGTATATACCAGACTGTACATGCATGCATGCATGCATGCATACATGCGAAAGTGAACGATATGCTGTGACATGCATGCCTTGATTCGCCTCAAAGACAAACGATGCGATGTATGCAGCTCCTTGCTGATTGCTTTGCATTAAATCGATTCCTACAGTGCATGGGATCTGCGTGATGTTTTCGACTTGAAGACGCGACCCTTTACGGGTATGCTTATATGTCTAGCTCTGATCATCAGAAGACTTTTGACGCTTAGTCAATAGAACTAACACAACTACAGTGGTTCTCGGATAGTCCAGTCACGTCCTTGATGGGCACCCTTTCGCGGGGGACCTTCGGATCGGACCACCGGCTCCTCGCGCCGTATCGACCGCGCCGGCAACGAAGCAAGGCCTTCGTACGAAACACGCACGCGGTTGGCGCAGAGAGATATACAGACGCGACCGCACTTTCCCCGTTCCTTCGTGGTCGGTGGCATCGCACAGTTGTACGTCACGGGATCGTCGTAAACAGCGCCGCATATCCTTGCCACTGTGAGCGAGCGCGAATGCAACGCCGCGCTGCCTCAGCGTGCTACCAGCTCGGCGATATCGGCGTACGCACGACTGAAACGACCGCCCTTGGCACAGTATGTAGCAGACGACCCAGTGTTAGCGATTGCCATGAGCGCCGTAGAAGACGACGCAGCCGCGGTTGCGGATCGGCTCACCGCCAAGGAACAAGCCGCCCTCGATCAAGTAAGCGTGACTACAACGCAGTTATTACACAGCGGATGCGTGCACGCTATTGTGTAATGAGTGCCGCATGTAAACAGGCGTCTATAAGAGCTATCGATTCGTTGATTCGGGATGTTTTCACCATCGTAGACGTGAAAGGTCCGACTGCTTAAAGTTATGGGGCAGAATTGGCGCCTCGCTCTACATGACTTGGGGAGGGGGGGAGCCCCCCCGCCCCCTTTTCCAGCCGAGTGCATGGCTTTCGGCATGCACCCGGCTTCCGACCGGGCGCTATCGGATCCAGCCGTCGCTGGCATGATAATTGCTGCTTTCTCTCTTTTTTTTGCTTGTTTCACTCGAGTGTTGATTAGATAGCGCCGTTGGGGGAAGTCGACGCAATGTAATCGCGGCGCGGAAGTTTCCACGAAATGTGTGCGGGGCTCTGTCTGGGGCCTCATCTATGTTTCACCCTAATGCTTTCTTTAGCCGTCATAGTCTCTATAGCTTTAACGCCTGACTGCTTAATTACTTTAATTAATTGACTGTTCCGATGGAGGCAAAATGCTAGAGGCCCGTGTGCTTAGCTTTAGGCGCACGTTAACGGACCTCACGTGGTCGAAATTTCTGGAGCCCTTCACTACGACGTCTCTCAATCATATCGTAGTTTTGGGACGTAAAACACGAACACGTATTACTAATTAACTGACTGATTCTCGGAAACCTTACGCGCCAAAACCAGGATATGATACCAAGACATGTCAGGAACTCCGGAATAATTTTGACCACCTGACCGGTGTTCTTTAGTGTACACCATTATCTAAGTAAACGGGTGTTTTTCCTTTTCGCCTCCGATGGAAATGCGGCCGTCGTGGCCAGGTATCGAACCCGCGCCCTCATGTTGAGCAACGCGAAATTTCAGCCGGTAAGCCGTCACGGCGGGTAACGTTTTGTTGGGGTCGTCCTCTTGGCTTGCAAATATGGATACGTGGACCGTTCTACTGATCGTAATTAGACTTTGTGCACGAACCCACCTTGTTTTCTGAAGTATTACGCACCTCTTGTGTGATTGTGCGACTGTGTTTTGCCTTAGGGCAACGTTTGTACAAAAAAAATTACAAGACACGAAGATCTATGCTTTCACGTGTTTCCTCCAGACGTGACTTATGCGTTTGAATAGTTTAGTGAGCGCACAGTTAAGGTGGCTAACTGAGAATGCCTGTGCTACTTTCTGCGCTGTCTGTCACACGTGGGAGAAAATTAAGGTACCTTGCGCAGCATACTTACTTGATATTTTGTACATGCATTGCGTTTTCTTTGTTTCTGTTGAATGAACTGCATAGTAAGTTCTTGCCCACCGCTGAACGTATTCGAGGACAGAGACTTCCAGCTTTCTCCTAACCAAGCAGGAAAATTGGTAAAACATTGCGCACTTGCGCATGTGTCCAAATAATTTTCAAATTCAGTTTGAAAACACACGGAGACGCTGCTGAAAGGCGTCTAAAATGCGCTTCGTCTCGTTAAACACATTGGAATGCATCGAACCTCGTCGCGGATGTCTTCTGCGCTCATAAACACTTGTGGCATAATTGATGGCTGCCATGACCACTAACTTCTGTCACCGCAGCTCTTATAATCGAAGGCGTATACAGCCCAACGAAACATCGTTGTTTACCTGATATTGCGTTTGTGCACGCTCCGGCGCGAGCGTTCAAGCAGAGTAACTTCTGCTCTGATTCGTTATAACGAGTTATCACACGTTATAGGGATACCGCTCGGTTATAGCAAAGATTTTCATCGCGTAAGGTTTTAGTTTTCAAATAAAAAAAAAGTCCACGCACAATTTCCTTTCGGAGTTGTCGAAGCGATGCGTAAGCGTTTGGTAGCCTTCCCCATAGAACGTTGTTTTCGGGCTGCATATCGGCATGGAGTACTTTATCTTCTGTTTAGCTCTCGTCCGCCTCTCGAAAGGACCCTGACACGCGCATCCCGCGACCGCCGAAATGGGCGTTTGCGTCAAATTTTCACAAAGTAGGAAAGTTTTCCTGATGTGTACAATCCTCCATGTCGGCTTTACGTCTTGTCCTGCAGAGCGCTTGTTAAGGCGAAATTCTTAGATCCCTCATCAAACACGAAAATTGAACGTCGGCGTCGACACGAGTGATGCAAAAAATCATCACGCGATAACGTCACAATATGACGTCATCGTGACGTCACAAGTCATCAAAACTTGTGATACCATAATGACGTCACATGGCATCGTCGCTTGGTCAAAGGTGGGCCGATCACGGAAGCAGTGCAAAACCACGTAGGGTGCCGAAAGCTTTTGGAGGACGTTGGGGAAGGTTCGATGCATCGCACTGAGAGGAAAAAGATGGCTTTCGCCTTCGAGTGGTTGACGAACACATAAGGGAACACATAATGAAACACATAAGGAAACATATAAGGGAACACATTAGGGAACACATGTGAGTTTTATTCCTTAGCCTTTACAGAACGTGTTCTCCTGTTAAATTTGTTTTTCACCGCGGGTGTAATGCCATCAGATGGTTCAGATGTATTCGTGGTCGTGTAGCCCGGTGGTTAAGACACTCGCGTTCGGGGCATGGGGGCCCGTTTTCAAACCCAGGCCGGCCAAGAAAATTTTGCTTTATGCTTGTATTCCTTAACGGTGGTGGTCGTATTACGTGACAGAGGGACGTACGGACGGACACTCTTCTCGTTGAGTCGGCAAAAATGTGCTCATCAAAAAACAAACAAACGCGTCCTTTTATTTTTGTGGGACAGCAAGAACATTTAGACCTCGATAGCACCGACGACATAGCTCCAACAGACTCTACGTTCAGTAAATGGTGAAGAAAATTACACCATTTCCCGCTAAAGGGGACCATGAGGCGATGCGAAGCCGGAGCACTTGCACGATCGCGTTCCGTTGGCGTTCTTTGGGCATGCTACCGACCTCGCGTCGTGGAACGCGAAGAGGAACGCTACGCGCGTCTTGTCTTCCCTCTAACCTGGCTGTTAATTCTCACAGGGCGAGCGGGGAACGCGGTCGGCAGGCGTGCGAGAGAGGGGCAGCGTAGGAGAGGAGAGAGAGGGGGAGGGGACGCGCATGCGCTGGTGATCATCGCGGCGTTGCGCAGGAGAGAATTTCGGCATGTCTAGCGCACGTTTCAGAGGAAGAGTGGAAAGGGGAAGGGGTTAGGGGAGAGGGGAAGTGGAGAGGGAGAGTGGAGAGGGTATGCGCATGCGCAGTAAGGGTGGTCACTCCGCACACCACCACCACCGGATTGAGCTCCGCCATAAGATACTTCGCATCTAAAAACTGAGAAATATCGCGGCGATCGCTCCTAATTTGGCGAAAGGTTAGAAGATCGTGAGCGAAAGGAAATGAAGAACCCACAGAACGAAGATCATTATTGAAGATTAGGAATATATGAAACGTAATAGCATTTTTTAGGGGCGAAGCTCCTTAAAGCGGCACCCGTTCGTCCCCGTCGTAGTGCGTAACCAGTCTTAACGCTAGTACCAGATCTTGACTTCCAAGGTGGTGCCGGTGGGAGATTTCTCCTGTGTGTTGTTGAACAATAAAAAATTCGCAGCGTGCGCGTTAACTAAAAGCCGAATTCTTCTGTCTCTCATTCCCCATTAGCAGCCATTGGCATGTTCCAGTAGGAAACGTTAGTAGAAGTAGAAGTGTAAGTGTTAGCTAAAAGCCGACTTCTTCTGTCTCTCATTCCCATTAGCAGCCATTGTTTACCTCCAAGGTAGTGCCTGGTGAGATTTCTCCTGTGCGTGATTAAACAATAAAAATTTTGTTCAAAACGCCGTTGATTGATGAAATAAACCAACGAAAGACGCCAGATATTTTCTAAAAGCAAAACGAAAAGACGCCAGATGTTTCTAAAGCAAAACGAAAAGACGCCAGCTGCTTAACGAAAGACGCCAGATGTTTTCTAAAGCAATGGTTTTCTAAACAATGAAAATTCACAGCGTACATGTAAAGTTAAAGTGAGCTGCAAGTCGTCATAACTCTCATCGAACCTTTAGTATAAACGCGCCCTATCTCACGTCGGTGATGATGTACTGGGCAGAATTCACGGAAGATTCACGGTTTACCGATGAACCTCCGCAGCTTCGCCCACTCATCATCATTAACCCCGTGGATATGCTGTGATTTTTTTAGGAATGAAACTGCGTGTACAATGTAAGTACAACGAATGTACAACAATTTCTGATGCAATATTTTCAAATGCGGGACAAATCTTTTATACTCAATTAAAAGGCAAATTCTTTGTTAAAAGTATTCGGTGGTCATCCTTTAGTTGTTAACTTGTAAAAATATTTGGTGCGACATACGATCGTGAGTGCCGCTTACGACCCAGACAACAACGGTGGCGTCTCAACATTATATAGAAGCACAGTTGCTTTTGCCTTGGCGCACTAACAAACTTATCATATCTTCATCTAGGCTATATTGTCTCCATGTAACTGAAGTTTGTTTTGTCATAATCGTAAGCGTATGCCTAGCAAGAAAATGTTATGTTGAATTGTTATTGCTGTTAACCGTCTGTGATATAACAAATTTTCCTAAACACGCTAGCCGTTCTGCCATAGTACGCTCATCCTTGTTTTCGGGACGGCTCTCTGCGGTCCCACGGTCCGCCGCAGTGGTGTAGCGGTTACGGTGATTACGGTGCCCAGCTGCTGACTTGAAGTTCGCGGGTTCGATCCCGGCCGCGGCGGTCACATTTCGATGGAGGCGAAAATGCTAGAGGCCCGTGTACTGTGCGATGTCAGTGCACATTAAATAACACCAGATATTATTATACCTGCGGTCCCATAGTAGAGCTACAGTGCATACTGGTGGCCACATGTATAGTGCTCTAAGTCGTCATCCATTTTTCCAAACACGGCGAATAACGCATCCTGTCGCATCCTTCAAGCATGAAGATATTAGTAGTAGTAAAAACCTTTTCAAGCGAAGCTTACTATAACCACGGTCGCTTGATAAAAAAGAAAGTGCGGCCTGTCCCGTCGCACTGAAACACACGGGCACAAGCGCGAACGCTGTGTTGACATTTCCTTCCCCGTTGCCGCTAGTAGACGTACAGCCACGCACATTTAGAGCAAAAAAAGCGACACAAAATAAAAAACTTGGTTGTGGCATGCGCGAGACGTTGTATTCAGCCTTATATGGACATGCCGAGGAGCCGCTGCGTTTCATGCTGTCTTTGAATGACAATAAAGTATGTGAACATCGGGTACCACGAAATTCCGTGTGACACTGAATGGCGTTAAAAGTCCTTATGATAAAACAAGATATCGTTGTTACTGAAGAAAATAGTGCATCCAGAGATGCACTATTTTTGCAACCTTGGTGCAACCTTGGTGAAGTACGTCCAGAGGAGTGTTGATGACACGACCCCAGATAGTACTTGCCAAGAGTTCGAGGTTCCTCAAGAAAACCCACAGTACAAAGACACTCGTGCGTTCTTTCAATGACCTTGGTGCGACCCAGAGCCAGCGACCCGTCTTGAGGCGACACAGCAGCAATAAGTTCAACTAGGGAGCTCCCGCTGCTTCCTCGGCACGCAACGGGCCGCACCTTTTCTTTCTTTTTTAATTTTCTTTCTTTCTTTTTCTTTTTTTGATCGAGCGGCCGTGCTATAACATACAGAATTTGGTGGCTTCGTACGAAACACACCCGGCGCCGGCGAGCGTACAGAAATGCGGCCCTCGAAAGTATTTGTATGTGCCGAGGGTATTTGTCGAAGGTGTTTGTGTTTGCACATGCTCTCTCGGTTGGGGTCTTGACGGCGATCAGCCGTATCTGATATGGCAATCTGTTATTTTATAGACGTCACGCGTCATTTCACGTTGTACACACTTCATTGTTGCCTGGATATGAACGCATGACCTTCGTTGTTGCCTGTAGCAACTGATGGGCTGCGCTACTAAGCACGTAGATGAAGGTCCAATTCCTGTCATGGAGGAAGGAAACAGCTGGGAGGGAGCATTGCACAATGTTAAAGAAAGAAAGAAAGAAAGAAAGAAAGAAAGAAAGAACGAAAGAAAGAAAGAAAGAAAGAAAGAAAGAAAGAAAGAAAGGAAGAAATAAGGAAAGAAATGAAAGAAAGAAAGAAAGAAAGAAAGAAAGAAAGAAAGAAAGAAAGAAAGAAAGAAAGAAAGAAAGAAAGAAAGAAAGAAAGAAAGGAAATATTACCGTCAGGCACGTATTCACCAAGCTTCGCTTGCCCCCATTTTCCCGACAGGGCGAGGCCTCCTGAATTTTTTTTTTTGCATTGGACTCATATATTGCCTCTACCTTGTTCCAGAGTTCCGAATCTCAACGGCCGATCTTTCGCTACCGTCACGGGAAGACTGGTACCTGGTCAAATGGCTGCGTGGTAAGTTCGATAACAGCTGCGTGCATGGGCATAAATCTACGTTATGAAATCATATATCTTCCATCTTTCATCTCACCCAGACTAGATCATTCTCGCAAAGTGGGCGTAACTTCATTTCAGAAAAAAAAATGCCCCCACCTCCCCGAAGGGAATCGTGAAGAAATGCGAATGCATTTCTTAAGCCGAGAGTACACGGCGTAGTAATTTTAATGGCGTAAAGCTGGACACATCGAGGCGCTCAAGTGTCTCCCTTTTGGGCGCCTCTTTCAACGAACGCTTCCTACGTGTGTTCGTAATCACCTCAGGGATGTTGCCATCGCCTTCAATGCAGCACAAACGCGTTTAGAACGCGCTGTTTTCAGGCTGTGCCAAGGCAGCACAAACGGTACAAACACGTTTCAAGCGCACTGCATTGAGGCGGTGGCGCAGGGAGGAGAGAGAGCGAACGGCGAGAGAAGGAGCGGCGAAGCACTGCACCTACCCTCTCCTACACTCTCTCCACACACGCCAGAGCGCGCTCCTCCTCTACACTCACTCTCCGCTACTCCGCCCGCACCACCTGCTCCGGTTGCTAGGGGCGTGGATAAGCGCGTGCGCCCGCAGCTGTTACTATGGGAGAGGGAGTGAGAGCGGAGAGGCGCGCGGACAACGCCGGATGCCTTACATAGTCCGACTAAGAAATGCATTCGCATTTAAAAATTTTTCTCAGTCTTTCATTCCTCGCACGTCAGCAGACTGGAACAGCCGTCCCGGATCGACATCCGGTATCCAGGAAAACGCTTGTTTCCGCAATAACTTAGCTAACTGTATGCTAAGGCTAGCAAAAATGTGTTCCTTTGTTCTGTACTGCCTTCTTGTTTTGGCTGGTAAATTCTTAGCACATTAGATATAATTAGGTAACCCAGGAACGTAATGCTTGTATTTTGAATTTTATTTCCTTTTCCTACATTGCATTTTTATGACCACTCCACTCTGTAACGCCTTTGGCCTTGAGGGAATGAATAAATAAATAATAAAAAAATAAATACGCATCCCACGTTTGCTAAAATCAATGAAATTATGGAGTTTCACGTGGAACAATCAAGGTATAATTATGAGGCACGCTGTTGTAAGGGTCTCTGGATTTATTTTTACTGAGTGGGCGTGTTCGACGTGCACCTAAATTGATATATACGGGCTTTTTGTTTTCCACCCCGTTTGAAATGCGGCCATCGTGACACGTGGGAATCGAACCCACGCCTTCATGATAGCCGTGCAACGTTATAGCCGCTAAGCCAACAAGGCCTATATTGCTGGTGTGCATGACATGATGAAACAATGAGTAAATGAAGCAATAAAATAAAATGTTTAAATTTTAATTATAGTCTAGATCTGGTATAAAAATTGTTAATATCATTCGATTTTTTTTCCAGAAATATGATTCGTAAGCACATGTCGTCGCATGTCGTCACATGTCGTCTCTGTGCCTTTTGTTACCTGTTACCTGTTGCAATGATTCGATTATGTACACAACTACTTACTTCTTCATTACTATCTATCTATCTATCTATCTATCTATCTATCTATCTATCTATCTATCTATCTATCTATCTATCTATCTATCTATCTATCTATCTATCTATCTATCTATCTATCTATCTATCTATCTATCTATCTATCTGTCTGTCTGTCTGTCTGTCTGTCTGTCTGTCTGTCTGTCTGTCTGTCTGTCTGTCTGTCTGTCTGTCTGTCTGTCTATCGTACCAGTCTAGCGGTCGTGTGTCCGCTAGATTACTACTTGTCACGGTGAGTTACCAGTAACAATCATCGTCTCAATAATTAATTGTCATCATTATCATCGACGTGGTCTTCGTCGTTCACTCTAATCGCCACTTTCTGGTGGCATGCAATATTTTGACAGCCAGGAAGTTCGACACAAAAGCGGCAAGGAAAATGGTGGTCGAGGTGGGTGGAATGATGCTCATATTTCTCCGCCGCGATGAACGTCAGAAATTATAGGTGCGCAAATGACGTCGATGACATCATCATACTGATTGTACAGCCGGCCAGCCAGGTTGTTGAAAAGCTTACGCGTTATCCTGAATAACATAGTTATCACCAACAGAGCACGTTGTAAACGGCGAATAGCTATACACAATAGTATGGCGTCGTAGGCGACGTCACAGCAATGACTTCCGCATTTCGAGCAAGGTGGTAGATTAATTAACCGAGCCTGCTAGCCCCATGATTTCAGACGAAAATTTCACACCACAATGCCGCACCTGTTGGTTTGTCGTACCCGTTCCACTGGTTTAGTGGTTACGGTGCTCGACTGCTGATACGAAGGTCGAGAGATCGAATCCCGGCCGCGTCGGCTGCATTCCGATGGAGGCCAAATACTAGACGCCAGTGTACCCTATAGATTTAGGTGCACATTAAAGAACCCCAGGTGGTCAAAATGTTCGGAGCCCTTCACTACGGCGTCCCTCATAATCATATTGTGGTTTCGGGACGTAAAACTTCAACAATTATTAATTATTATTATTAGTGGTTGTCGGCAAGTGCCGATTCACATGAAGTGTGCATTGCCTTCGCTAAAGGGACACGAAAGAGAAACAACGAATCGGTTTAGATCGATAAATTGTGCTCCGAGAACTCTAATGTCGTTAATTTCGCCATCGTAGGTTTATTAATAGAGTAGGAAATAAAGTTCAAAGTTTCATTTTTAAATTTCGCGCCGAAATCTTCCCGTGTGACGTCAGGGATTTCAAAGTGTATTTATCGTGTTTTGGCGCCATTGGCTCAACATAATTACCCCAAACTTGGTATGTTAAGTCTATAGCCCCCTCAGAGGACAATGTACTTCATTTTTACCGATTAGTAACTACGTAGTCCCTAGTAGGCGCCGTCGAAGCATGTGACGTCACGGCGAATGGTGCGGAAACTTCAAGGTGGCGTCGCCACCCACATTTTGTTTTGTTTTTGTGCGTTTCCTCTCTTACTAAGCGTATTCTCGCAGCAAGCGTGGTGTTTTTGGTATCGTGAAAGAGTACTTTACTAATATGAGAAAAATCGTTTTGCTCTTTAGTGTCCCTTTAAGCTTTAAGTTGGGACGGGAATTTGTGTGTCCGTTCAGTTTCGAACGTCCAGTGTATTTCGCAGCATTCGAAAATATGAATGAAAATTTCTGCTATTTTACGCGCCAATGTCACGACATGATTACGAGGCACGCCGTAGTGGGGGATTCCGGATCAGCTACGACGACCTGCGGTTATTTAACGTGCACCTAAATATAAATGCCCTGGTGTTCTTGAATTTTGCCCCCACGGAAATTCGGCCGCCTCGGCCGGGACTCGAACCCGCATCCTGGAGCTTAGCAGCGGGGCACCTTACCTGCTAAGCTATCACGGCGGGTCCATTGCCAAATTAGTAACTGGGTCCGACCTGGAGAGTCTAGAGGCCGTGTGCATTTGGGTACACTACTTATGCAAAATATCGAAGTTTGTTGACAAATATTTTAAATAACAATATAAAAAGGACACCCTAATGCAAAAAAAAAAAAACCCTAACGCGTACTTACAAGAGAGAAAAAGAGAGAAAATACAAAACAACACTGAGCACGAATCGCTGAGCATTAATGTACATTGCCCCCTAATATTTGGAACACACGCCCGTGTTACAAATATGTACTTTCGCACGACTAATTTGGTTAACGGTGTGCTACAATATTTGGGTAATTTGACTCAGTGTTAACAGCGACTAAGGTTACTCTAGGATAGAGCTGTGCATGGGCCGTATTTCCGAGCCCGAGCCCGGCCCGGGCCCGCTGACTTTGTCGAAGGCCCGCCCGAGCCCGACGGCAAAGGGCTGCGAGCCCGCCCGGCCCGGCCCGGCTTTTTGAAGTTTCGCTGCGAAAACAAAGCATCGTTTACCGGTAATTTGGCACTTTGTTGAGCATATCAAATATGATCAAACGACACACGAAGAACAATCTATAATACACACATTACAAATCGTCGAGCAAAAACAGCAAGCAGTCCAACGATTCCGGCTTCAACGAAGTGCGGCGCTTTTGCTATACAAGTATACGGCCTCATGCCAGCAACAATAGAGTTCGTTCGCCAAAGCCGTCATGTGTATGGGGTATGCCCATGCAAGCGTCAGCTTGCACGAAGGCGATATACGTCGGGTCGCTCGTCGCTGTCGCGTGCATTTTCACTCATATGGGATTTGGCCTTAAATCTAACGCGAACAGTCGCGTGGCGCCGTCACTAGCTCAGGTGGTCTTACTTCGCTGTTTGTCGGAGTGCAACAGAGGCAGTGCTTTACCTGCTCCCCTGTTGTTTAAAGTAGCGAATGGAAAGGAAAAGCGGTGAAGGGCGGTCGCGGAAAAGGCGCTGTATGCGTGCTGGAAAACAATTCCCGCTCATTCTCTATATTTCTGGCTTGAGTCGGGCTTTGCGCCGGGCCCGAGCCCGGCCCGATAAAACTCCAAGTAGCCCGAGCCCGGCCCGGGCCCGAGGCGAAAATACGTTGGCCCGCCCGAGCCCGGCCCGCGGGCCGGGTCGGGCTCGGGCTTTCGGGCTACCCGGAGCCCGTGCACACCTCTACTCTAGGATCCAACTGATGGCGCGAACAAAATTTTATCGATTTCAATGCTGAATGAAAACGGCATCACGACCCCCTCGAAACCCCCATCGATGTTTCCTTGCGCAGCACATCGCCTGGCGGAAGAAGAACGAGGTGGACAGCATACTGGAGGACTACCAACCACCCAAGGTCAGTACAGGTGTCCGTTTACGCTGAGCAGACCGAGGCAGCTCCACATTTCAAGTGTCATCTAAGATTATTTATTCGCTAGTTATTAAGGCGAAAGTCTTAAATGCCTCATCAAACGCGAGAAGTGACCGACAGCGACGGCGTCAACAAGAGTGATGCAAAAAATCATCATGTGATTACGGCACACTAAGAAGTCATCATGACGTCACAGCTCATCAAAATGTGTCATCACGTGACGTCGCTTGCTGGAAGGTGGGGCGATCCCGGAGGCAGTGCAAGATCACGTTGTGTGCAGGAAGCTTTCGGATGGCGGTGAGAGGGGGTGGGGGATCAAAAGATTTGACTGAGAAGTAAAAGAAGATGACTTTCGCCTTCGAGTCGTTTTAGGCAAACTCATAAGGTGCCGGGTGACTTTGCAATTGATTGATTCAACACAGTGCCGCCCCAAAGAGTTATGTACTCAGAGTACTGAGTATGCAACATAAATATGTAAAAATAAAAAAGGAAGTACAGGTTGCAATGAAAAATGAATAGTTCACAATGTACAATGGCAATTTTGCAGGCGACGGAAATAGGACACGATCGGACATGAAGGGGCATGATATCGGCCATGGATCTGAGGCATTACCGAAGAACGAGACGCCTTCACAAAGAGGGCAACCGCGGTTCAACTCTAGCCGCTGAAGCGCGAATAAAATACTCGAATTAAATGGACTCTTTTACGATATTGAATAAGCTTCTCTAGCTGTGACAGGAGACTTGCTGAGCCTTAGAAAATCCCAGAAAAGGATGGCGCCACGGCAGTTTAATTTTCCCCAACCAGTTCACCGCGTTTTTCTTGAGTTTGAAGCTGTCTGTAGGTTTGGGCCATGTCAATTTTTAACGTTGAAGCTGTTTAAGGCAGCCGTAATTTGTGCGGCCTATCCTGTGTGGCCTACCCTTTGTGGCCTATCAGGTATGTGCCACAGATATTGGGTAAATCCCACTGCTCACCACTGGTCCACTAAAAACGAAAACAGTTAGCCCATCAAACGGGTATGTGCCAAAGAAATTTGTGCGGCCTATCAGAAAACTATCATCATCATAGGAAGGAGGCAACAGTTCGCACAACACGAGGGAACGGGAAAGGCAACGGCGGCTGCGAGAAGACCCCGAAGCGATGGAAGGCGTTTACGTCAACGACGACATGCCGGTAGATCTATGAGAGCTGCGAACGCTTGGTTTAAGCGCGAGTTTCTGTCTCTGGAGTTTGTACATCCGTGTCGTGTCTGTGACTGTATGTGGTTTAACTCGAACCTCTCTGCGCTGAGAATCAACGTAGTAACAACCTAGCATCACCTAGCTAAAGCTTAGCAATGACTGAGAAGCAACCTAGAAAGAACCCTCATGACCTAGCTAAGGCCTAGAAACAACTTATCGAAGCAAACAGATTAGTCCTCAGAGTCGTCCCAATTTCGCTGTGTCAAGCCTTGTGCGGCTTAGTGCAAGCTTCACCAATTTTTTTTTTCGTGGTTACAGATGTACAACATTGAATTCCAAAATTGTTAAATACCAAGCTTCCCGTGCTTTAGGAGCTTTTACTGAAACGCGACGTCCGAAATGCGAAAAAAAAAAAAAGAAATGTTGAAATTTGTGACAGCTCACGGGCGTACTGGTGGTAAGGTTTCACGCAAAAGAACAGTAATATACCAAAAAAAAGCATGTCAAAGGTTGAATTTCTTTTCTTTCCTTTTAGTAATTGTGCTAGTGCCACGAAATCTCAGAAAGCGTTAGAAATAGGTTTTGATGGAATGTGTCATGATTAATATCTCCCTACAGAGTTGTCATCAAAGGTAGGCTGCATTTCTGTTGTCCTTGGTGCCCTGATAGACTTTCAATTGATATGCGATTGAATGTGATGCAGGTGCTCCTGGAGTACTTCCCTGGCGGCTTCGTGGACTGCAGCACTGACGGCAGGCCGGTGCTCATAGTTCCTGTGGGACAGGCAGACTTCAAAGGTATGAGTCTGCGCAGCCAAATATTCAGATGTGCTAGCTGCGGGCATTGAATAAGCCGTCTCGGGGTTTCACAAATGACCATAGGCGTGCGCACAGGGGGGGGGGGGGGAGGGGGGGCGCCCGCCCCCCCTAATCACCTAAGAGGGGGGGGGGGCGCGAAATCTGCCCCGTACATTGACCCTTCTAGTCACCCAAGAGGGGTGGGGGCGCAAAATCTGCCCCATACATTGACTTAGTAGAGCAGGGGGGGCGCTGCGACGAACCTTTGCCCCCCCTAATGGGGAACCCTGCGCACGCCTATGCAAATGACAGTGCTGTGATGATGAAGATTATTATGACGATGATGCTAGTCGGTGGGGTGATCATTATTGGCGTCCCCTTTGAAACGGTGTCGCATAACTGACAATTATTATTCACCTATATGCTGTTCGTTCCAATCATGTATTACTCCATGCGTCATAGTCTGCCGTCCGAGCTACCTGCCTTTCTTTTTTTCAGTCAAGCTTCTGTTTTCATAATGTGCTGTCATCTATAAGACTGTATTGACTCACGTTCTATCAACCTCATCTCAGCTGTAGCGCACAGCAACGTCTAAGCAATCTTTTTTTTTTTCTGTAAGACCTACAGGAGCCTTAACTTTCTGAATTGCTTGCCCGCCAATGAATGCGTATGTATGAAGTCTTTGTCATAAGCACACCGAGTGTGTTTCCTGCAACGGCAGTGTTGACTTACAGGCTGTGTCAAAAGTTCAAACACCTGGGCTGATGAATGCAAAAATAATACTAATCAATAACCGGATCGAGGTTGAGTGAATATGATGTTTATGTTACAACAACTGATAGCCAATGTTATCCAATATTGAAAATCATTTAGCCATTTGCGACCAGCATTTGTGTGTGCTAACGAATGTCGGTAGTACACAAGTAAACACCATAGTTGATGCCACGTGGATCATCGCTGCTCATTTCATTTTCTGGACACGCAGGCATGCTTGAAGCCGCATCGCGCGCTGACCTTCTACGTCACTGCACGTATCTCCTGGAGTCACAAGAGGAACTCAAGAGAAATCTCACGCTGCAGGTCTGTCTTAGAGATGGTAGTTCGGCTGGTTAGTACTAATTATTCACTTGAAACATATCTAATTGCTAAGTCCGGTATGTTTATTTACCTCCTCTGTCTTCTTTTTTTAATTAACACGGCAAGTTGGGCCAGTTGGTACGCTAACATATTTCGTTGAATGTGCAGCGTGGCGCACGAGGGACGAAGAATTGGACGACACGAGCGCTGCTCAGACTTTAATTATAGACTTTTCTCTATGCAGGTTTGTTCTCAGATTATCTAGTAAAAAGAAGAAAAAAAGAGGACAGAAAGAAAGGAAACTGCAACGACAAGCATGTCGCGTCATCGAATTTGATTCTGATCACAAGAAACTGATCTTGTAGACTTCATTTCTTGCCATAACCACGTCTGTCATGGCAGGCTGAAACGCATCCGAAGACGCTTTTTAAATCGCTGTTTAGCAGCATCTTCAGTGCCTTCCGCCAAGCAGCCCTTGGTTTTGTAAAAGCAATCACAAATACCCATTGACGGACTGGTGGTTCCGGCTCGAGCTACGATGAGCACTAAGATGCTGGATTTCCTTTTCTGCTGACTGCTCGCGTAGCTCTAACTGAAACAATCACTGTTGTCATTCCTGTCAATATCTTGGCGCATTTCTACAGATGGCTTGCACTGGCATCACTGAAACCGACTTGTTGTAGTACCAAAGTAATGAGATGCTAAATTTGTGACGCCACGTTAATGTTGTCAATAGATAGCTTGCAGGTTATTTCCATGTTCATGCACAGAGGTCAAGAAGCAGGTTAACCGCAACGGGATCATGCCGCCTTGACGCCATCACAGCCGCCATGATAGAGTATCATTACGTTACGAACCTTAGCCCATTACGTCACGTGCAACCTGTCAACATAACTTATTTATCGCTCAGACTGCAGCTACCATGTTCTTCAATAGCGCTCACCCCCGCCATTATCTCCATGGTGCTCGCCCGCGTTTACCAGGACATATTCCTTATCGCGATGAATGTCACATCTGAATACACCATCTCGCTATACGAGTGGTCAAGTCCATGGCGTTTAGACTAACAAGGTACCAGTAGCGCAACCAGAAACTTTTTTTCGGGGGGGGGGGGGGGCTCAATCATACTTTATGTATGTTTGTACGTGCGCTTGTATGTGTCCGTGTATATATACACATGCAAAATTGAAAACTTTAGGGGGGGGGTTAGGGGGGGGTTGGGGGTACAAGGTTGAACCCCCCCCCCCTATCTTCCTGGCTACTCCAGTGCACGGTACCGTCAGTACCCGTCAGCAGTTATAGCATCTGATGTACACAACCAGCCGTGGACGCGGAGTCCAACGTTTCGCTGCCATGCTGCATATGGAACGATTCCTCGCACAAAGTGACACTGACATGTTTTTTTGTGACGTCACCCGCGTCTGCGCAGAACGGCGGCCCTCGGATCGAAACCATGCACGTAGTGGCGGACATGGAAGGCTTTTCATTCTGGCAGCTTTCGTCTCTCGAAGGTAAGAAGAGGCAGGAGTGGAGTCGTATACCTTGATAGTGCCACCATTAAAGGGACACTAAAGTGAAACAATGAATCTGTTTACACTGATAAATTGTACTCTGAGAAATCTAACGTCGTTAATTTCACCATCATAGTTTTATGAATGGAGGAGAAAACGAAGGTCAAAATTTCATTTTTAAATTTCGCGCCGAAATCTGCGCGCGATACGTAACGGGTTTCAATGTGTATTTTTCGTATTTCGGCGACATTGGCTCAATCAAGTTCCCTGATGCTTAGTATGTTAAGTCATTGGCCCCCTCAGGGGACAATGTATTTCATTTTTACTTATTAGTAACCACGTAGGACCTTGCAGACGCCGTTAAAGTCTGTGACGTCACGGCGTTTTGTGACGTCGCTTTCGATTTCAAGGGGGTGTCGCCACCCGCATCTTCTTTTTGCGCCTTTTCTCGCTTACCAATCGTCTTCTCGCGGCAACCTTGTTGATTTTGGTATTGCGAAAGAGTAATTTACTAATATGAGAAAAAAATCGTTTTTCTCTTTAGTGTCCATTTAAGAGGTGTGCTAATATTCGAAACTTTCTAAAAACCAATCGAATAGGTACCCATTCGATTTGGCCTTTGAGTCGAGATGGACAGTATATGTTAGTAGGCTAATCGATCAAACGATTCAATTCGTTTAGTATTAACGAATCGAGGATAATCAGTACTAATCAAAATAATCATGTTCAATTTGTCCTGAAAACTGAAGACAGCATTCACTCTTCGAATCAAACAGCACGGGATCTGATCTTTCTATCAAACAGGTACTGTTCGTACATGCAGTATTTTTAATAGTTTAATACTTCACAAGAAGAAAGAAACAAGCAAATTACTTAACCAGCTTACTTCAGTCAGCTGTGCTCAACTAAACGTATATATGATTGGAGCTAAGTACGCAAACTTTTGTCACTGCGACCACGGTAGATATACAATTTTGTAAATTACGTAGAGGAACATGTTAGGCCGTTGAGGGAACCAAGCTTGACTAAACCATGATGACGTTGTACATTTCGACGCCTCGTTCAACTGAAGAAACTGCAGATTTGCTCCTAATTTTACATTGTGTATTTTCATAAGTAAAGTTTCATAATATGCAACTGACATAAACTTCATAACCTTTATCATTGCAGTTACTTTCCATTCCTTCGCCCACTCCCTCTTTTTGTACGTATTTCCTCAAATAAACAGCCGCTTACCACTAACCTGAGGGATAATAACATTAGGAAGTCAGTTTGCTGAGAGGAGGTCTGGATTATCAAAAGAAACCTCCTTTAAAGACCAAAGTGACATTTGTAAAAATTGAAAAGATCCGTAAACAGGGGGTGAATGCTCGAGCCGACGTTTCGACAAGTGGACTTGTCTTCTCCGAGGCTGGAAGTTCCAGCCTTGAAGAAGACAAGTCCACTCGTCGAAACGTCGGCTCGAGCACCCACCCCCTGTTTACGGATCTTTTCATTGCAAGCTTCCATCTTCCACTTTCTGCCGTTTTTTTTTTTTTTTTTTTGATTTGTAAAAATTGTAGCATGGCAGTTCACTAGTAGAGCCCAAGTTATATTTTGCTTTGGTTCCCCTTGAAATGCTCACATGCATAGATTAATAAGTGTTTAACGAGAACTCGTGAATTCACTTTCACAGTTGTGTCGGCGCTCACCGATGTGGTTCGGATGTACGAAGACAACTTTCCTGAAATTCTGGAGCAGGCTTACCTCGTCAACGGTGAGAATCAATACTCTGACAGCAACACCGCACAAGTGAAACAACTGCATTGAGGAGGCCCGCGTGAGATGGCCTGTAGTGAGGTGTCCTTTAGTACGAGCTAAAGCATCAACAGAAACGAGATTTATTGAAACAGCTTATCTTACCGTTCTCTTTTACCGACCTTGTAACAACGTTCGCGCACGTACGTAGTCACATGCCTGTAAAGCTAGCTTCTCCTATCTTGAATTGTTCTTGAGGTGAAGCCAGTATTACGCGGGCCCTTTATTCGAGCGACAGCTCCACTCCTCCCGGCCAACGAATATATGAGTATGTCCGGTCACTTCTAACAAGCAGGAAAGCTACCATATCTTTAGGCTCGGTTACATCTGAAACCTTCGACTACCCAAATAGAGGCACCCCCCAGGGAGCCATGCTATCCCCAATACTATTTAATATTGGCCTGAGAAAGCTAGCATGTGAGCTGGAAAATATAAAAGGTCTAGGAGCAGCTCTTTACGCAGACGATGTCACCTTATGGACAAAGGGGGGGTCTTATGCGGACAAAGAAAACACCCTCCAGGAGGCAGTAGATAAAATACAAGCTTTCGTGACAGCTGCAGGAATGCAATGCTCGCCCGAAAAAACTGAAATGGTTAGAATTAGGGCAAGATATGCAAAGAAAAAGGACTTAATACCGATAAAAATACTGCTGGATGGGAGACAAATCAGGGAGGCAGAAGTAATACGCGTGCTTGGAATCTGGATACAAGGAAATTCGGGCACGACACACACACTGCAAAGGCTGCGGGGAACCACGGCGAATGTGGCCCGGATGATCAGGCGGATAGGAAACAGCAAAACGGGACTAGAGGAGAAAGAAACCATTGCACTCGTTCATGCATTTGTTATCAGCCGAGTTACGTACGCGCTGCCGTACCAGACAATGACAAACCAGGAGACAAAGCAAATAAACACAATCATAAGGAAAGCATTCAAAGCAGCATTGGGGATTCCGGAAAATGCCAAAACTGAGAGGGTAGAGAAATTGGGCATATACAATACCTTTGAGGAGTATGCGAATGCGGTGCTTTTATCGCAAAAGGAAAGGCTCAATTCAAGCTATCATGGGAGAAGAATTCTGGAAAAGATGGGATACACATTGCGACCGCTATATTGTGACGAGGAAACGGTGCTAATAGATGCGGAAAAAGGCACACATTTAACTGTGGCACCTATACCCAGAAATATGCATCCGACGTATCACGCAGGTAGGAGGAAAGCAAGAGCAGACTCCTTACGCAAAGCATTTCAAAATAGCCCAGAAGCCGTCTTTACAGACGTAAGTGAAGCGAGCAGAGGGACACATGTAGTGGCAATTGTAGCACGAAATCACACCACAATGGCGTCGGTAAAAACACGTTTCACACGAGTGGCAGAGGCGGCGGCAATAGCCATAGCCATATCCAACGCAGAAATCGGGGGAGAATCAGTGGTTGTGCTCTCCGATTCACAGGCAGCATGCCGAATGTTTCTCCGAGGAACGCTACCTAAAATAGCGTACAAATTTTTAAATAAACCCATAACAGGAGATCATCACGTTATATGGTGTCCTGCTCACGAAGGATTGGAGGGGAACGTCATGGCAGACCGTATAGCTCGAGGCTTCACCAACCGAGCGACGGCAGGCCATGACGTTGAACCTCTTTCCAATTCGCGTGATATCCTTCTCCAACAAAGGAAGCAACGAAGGGAATATGGGCTTCCACATAAAGACTTGGATAGCCAACAAAGCAGGGATTGGAGACGCATACAAACCAATAGCTTTCCCAATTTGTACCATCTAAGTAGAATGTATCCCGCAAGATTTAAAGATACCTGTCCGTGGTGTTCACAAACACCAACACTCAGCCACATAACATGGGAGTGCACCCAGAGGCCCAAACACATCGACAGCCCACACATGACTAAGCAACCACACATGTATCACAGGCAGTGGGAGGCATGGCTTGCGCACGAGGACAAGCAGAGCCAAATAGCTTTGCTTGACCAGGTCCAGCGAGCCGCTCGTGCCAGCGGAGCCCTGGACTGAGGGCCCGACCAAACTGCCTGCATTTTATTTTATTTTTTTCTGAATAAAGTTTCTTCCTCCCTCCTCCTCCACTCCTCCCGGTACAAACTGAGAAAACGACCTTGTGCATGCGTTTGACCTTCAAGCTCAGCCAACGCCAATTTACTCCGCTTCCTCGCGCGTGCGTCGTCATAGCGACGGACATGCGCAGTGTCGGTTTGTCCTCTCCCGCGCACACCTCTACGTCGGTCCGCGAGAGCCGCGAAATTCTTACACCGTGGCCACGAACCGGCGGGCACGCGCGTCTCGAAACCTCAACTTTTGTCACCTGACTCCCGCGCGGCAATACGAAGAGAAATGTGGACCGCGTGCCGCTGCTTGCCGCACGGGACGCCGCTGCAGCATGTTTTCCCCAGTAGTTGCTGCTATCGCTCGACAAGCTTGATTTAACCGCGTTCAACCACGGCGTTTTTTTAAAGCATGTCGCCTAGATTGCCGTTGGCGCAGTTTTGACTTTCTGTTTGATATTATAAGAGCAAAGAAAACAAAAAAAAGAAGAAAAATGTTCTGCGGTACCGCTCGTCATAATGAGGCATCTGCCAAACTTCAGAATGCTGTGGAAGGGAGGTGGCGCTTGTGTTGCACATGAGTTTTTTACGTCGCACTGAGTACCACTATTTTTTTTTTTTCGTTTTTTAAGTTCGGTGCAGCAACTGACAAGTTAGAGGGAATTTCTACTTTGTACGGCAGTGTGTTTTTGACAGTAATAAATATTGTACCCCGCTTATCCTTCCGCTCAACCGCAGACCGAGTTTTATGCCGCACTTCATTGGTCTCTCTCTCTCTCTTTTTCCCGCAGCGCCCAGCTTATTTCCCCTTCTGTGGAACATCATCAAACCGCTGCTGACTCAGAGGACCATGAGCAAAGTGCACATATTTGGAAAAGGTTAGTGGCATTCCTGCAGCCTGCTGCGACATATAAGCGCATATCATTGAATTATTAGGTATAACGTGCGTTTTACAAATGGCAACAACAACATCAACAAAATACGAGCTACTTCTGTCATAAGTGTATTCACACGTAGTTTTTTTTTTTTTATTGACATGATGTAAGGAGATGTTGGCGCACAAATAAGGCGCCGGCTACTCCTTAGCTCTTGGAGTACATAGGGTCCATAAACATAAATTACACAGTGTCCAAATTTCTAATCACAATTAACCCGTAGTACATACAATATACAACTTAGCGTAACAGTCAAGACATAACATAACAGTCAAAACAACATATTCAACAATCACATACATGTGCACACACGGTGATGTTAAAAAAAGGAACAGCAACTGTTGCATAACATATCCAAGACAAAAATAGTCAACACACATAAATATACACTCTGCCGTTAATACAATACAAAGCTAAAATGCGCTAGTAATGGCCAAGGATGCCACTCTCTTCAAGAAAAATTTTCAATGCTTTTAAAGCACACTTCTGTAAGCCTTTTGTTGGCCACGGGCCCAAAAGTTTCCTTAAACTTAGTGGTCTGCGGTCTAATGTTATTAACGATGATTGAAGTCGGCGTCTTGGTGCGTCGTGCAGTGGGCATTCTAGAAGGAGGTGATATATGTCTTCATCTACGAATCCACAATCACATTCAGGAGTTTCAGCGCGGCCAATTTTGTGTAAAAAATGCTTGGTGTAGGCAGTTCCTAGCCTTAATCGGTGAATAAGGGTTTCCACACTTCTGTCTAAAGACAACGGAATTTCAAATTCGATAAGTGGATCTACATGATATAAATAACAGCTTTTAGAATTTTCGTCGAACCACGCATTTCTACACATATTGAAAGATTGTGTCTTTAAAATGCTTCGCAATTCATTTTTCGATATTGGGATAGAAACGATATCTTTTTTGCGGTGTGCTTGTCGTGCTGCTTCATCAGCTGCTGTATTGCCAAGAATGTTGCAATGTCCCGGTATCCACTGGAACATTATTTCATGGTGCTTTTGATCGGCCTTGGTGAGCTCTTTAAGTGTCTCGTAGATCATACTATTATTAATTGTTTCTGTTTTTGTGCTACAGAGTGATGTTAGTGCCGCCTGCGAATCACTGAAAATTACCTATTTCTGAGCATCTCTTACAGAATTGATAAATTTTATAGCACTTAGAATAGCGAATAGTTCAGCTGTTGTAGACGATGTAACGCGAGGTAATTTAAATGAATCTTGTACCTTGAGGTGCGGTATAATAAATGCTGAAGTGGAAGATTTTGGTACACTGGAGCCATCTGTATAGACATGTATGTAGCCCGGATATCGCATATATATCTGGTAGAGCGCTAGTTATATAGTTGCTGCACCACAACCCAAAACGTGTGTATTCGACATGTGCAACGTTGAGGAGAAAGCCAGTGTGGTCGACAATAAATTTCCACTGAAAGAACTAACGAGTTAAGCTTCCAGCAGTCGTCCGGCTTCTTCTAAAGTTATAACAAGTTCATTACCTGTGTGCGCCCCACACAAGCACTCGAATAACTTCGAGTGGTTATCACCTCCCTTGTCGGCTAGGTCATATCTGCGACACACAACTAGAAAGCATGGTATAAAGTAACAACTAAGAAACGCTGGTTGTATAATCGAGGTTTTCTGTTGGATCTGTTTCATCTGCTTTCTCAACACAGGACTAAAGTCATGGTAACCCGAAAGGCACCGATGCACCAATTCTCAACTTTGCACGTTTCGCAGGTGGTTGGCAAGAGCTGCTGACGAGTCGCATGAACGTTCAGCGGCTTCCCGTACAATGGGGCGGCAAGCTGACGGGACCGGACGGCGATGAACGCTGCAGAAACCTGGTAAGACTGATTCCGACTATCTTTCCAACTGCATGTGAGCTAAGCGGTTGCCTAGAGGCAGGTACTCAGATCGAGTCCTGGTGCCGTCGGGAACAAGCTGTTTTCATCGCGATAACTATTATATATGGACATTCGAGGGGCAGTCGTGCCGTCGCCGTCATGTTCCGTATAAAGTCCACATCGATAGCATCGCGCCGCGCGTCCTACGTTCTATGTGCGAGTGAAAGCGCGTGAGGGCTGCCGACGGCTACAGCGCAAGCAGAGATGAAACGCGCCGGTCATCTTCATGCGCAAAGGCGCATGAAGGGGTGCCGTTGGATGGGTGGCTGCGTCGCTCGGGCACTAACTGTGAAATTTGATCTAAAGGGCGTGGTCGCGCGCGGTGGCGCGCGCACTATCTCAACAGAGATCAGCAGACGGCTCATACCCTTGTAGGTGTTGTGCTCTCACCACTTTGCGTTCAAGCGATAGACAGCACGAAGGTCGCTTTGCTCGCTGCAGCGGCTGTGTATTCATACGTTGCGTAGAGTTACGCCAGATCTGATCCTAAAGAGTTAGCTACTAGCCCAGCTTCGTATAACATTCCAAATTGTGGCTATCGCATTCATTGCTTCGCCCTTGTGGCGAAACTGAGACTTTTTTACGGTAAAACTGCTTATGGCTACGGCAATCCATCTGTGTGTGTGCGCGAAAATCCCTAGCACGTGTGCGCCACAAAAATTGGGCAAACCGCACTATTCAACACTGGTCCACTAAAAATGAAGAAGGGGACGCACGGGCCGCAAACGCCAATTGTTATTGTGCACGAAACTCAACGTGCATGCGATAAGCTAGGCAAGAGGACGCAAGTCGCGGCAAAAAGACACATGCTGCTCAAATAGGAAATGTTAACGGAACGTGCGCTAAATTTAAAAGGGACGTCTGGAGATATATTTCAGATTTGGTTGCATGCAGGGTGTGTGATCAGCTATGGTTCGAAATTCTGTGTTACCTCTGTATAGTGTGCTATAGCTTCACTGATCGTCCACCTTCGCAGGGTGGAATGGCTCTTCATATTTTTTGTTATTGTTCGAATGAGCCATCCGGCCTAGTGCTGGCCTACCTGTGGGTTTTCGGTTTTCTTTTTTTTTCTTTTCCTTCCGTAAGATGGCTCTATAAACTGCAAGGTCTGTGGCATCCCCGCTGCCTCCCTACCAGCCACCGGTCCTCCTCTAACCGCGGGATCGTTCACGTGACAGAGCAAGCGCGAGACAGTTCTACGATACTTTGAAAGGTCCGTATAACAGTGCGCATCAATGGCAACGAATAAAATCTACCGTGTGGCAAAGTTCGGGAGTATAGGATTCTGGGATTATCGCCTGACTTTCAGAGACCGAATGTGAAATAGAAGGATAGAGCGCGTTTGTCGTTTTTTACCAGTCACTGTATAGTTGTGGATTGCTGATCAGGCGACGCATGTGAGCAACAAACGTGGACTTCGCACGCAGATCTGCCCAGGTGGTACCATCCCGGACAAGTACCGGCGAAAGCGGTCCGAAGCCGCAGGTGCCGAGTCGCACACCGTCGGAGCTGGCAGCAGCTGGACTCTGCCGGTATGATGCCCCCCTTCAGCATGCAGCTTGCTTACCACACACCCACGCAAGGCGCGTAGGCAGAAATTTTTTTGAGAGTGGGGTTCAACCAACCTCTATGTATGTTCGTGCGTGTGCTTGTACGTGTGCGTGCACATACACAGATGCAAAATTGAATATTTTTGTTTCGGTGGGAGGAGGGGTGGAGAGGAGGTTTCAACCTCCAAACCATCGCCCTGGCTACGTCAATAGCAAGTTTCGCGATAGCTTGTGTCTGTGTACTTGTATAACTGCTGTTGCTAAATTTGTCTTAGTCTGTACGCAGAAGTTCGTCATCGGTATTTACACCATTGATAGTACAAGTTTGCTCTTCTCCCTCTATAATCAAGTTGTGCGCGGACTTATTTTGAAAGAATGTAAGAAGGGGCTCGTTGGGGACGATAGATATGGCGAAACTTGTAGCGCATTATGAAATGCACGGGCGAGAAATGAATGAATGAATGAATGAATGAATGAATGAATGAATGAATGAATGAATGAATGAATGAATTCATCGTTCGTGCCTAAAGGCGGGGGAGTGGGGGAGTGGGGGTAGGCATGAGTCGGGCTATTGCTCGCACGGTTAGTAAAGGAGTAATGACATTCAGCGCTTCTTCTTCCTTTATTGGACGTCATTCAGGTATCCGTGGCGCGAGCAGGCTCAGAGCTGCGGTGGGATTTCTGCACGTCGAGCGGGGACCTGAAGTTCGCCGTACGATTCAGGCCTAACGATGGTGGCGCCGGAGACGTGGACGAGTCCCGCGATCTGGTGCCTCGCACGATGGTCCCGTGTTCTCGCCGCGAGCCACACAGTGGCAGCGTGCACTGCCACGAGCCCGGAACGTGTAAGTGTGTACAATGTGGCAATCTTTCGTAATCGGTGCCATTTCGGCCAAGTGTCTGTAACTGGGCACTTTCCACTGTGTACATTCAAGATTAATTCAGCACGTGGGCGTCAGCAGGGGGCTGCTGACGCCCACGTCTTAGTCTACCGTGTGCCGTCGTCGTCGTAGTAGTAGTAGTAGCAGTATTAGTAGTAGTAGCAGCAGTAGTAGTAGTAGACTAGTAGTAGTAGTCACGCAGGTCACTTGGCCCAAGGGGCAGTGAATGAAGAAATAAATAAAATGAAATTATGATGATGATACTCGAAATGATGATGATAATGACGCGGGAGATGATGACGATAATTGGGATATGAAAATGATGCTCGAAATGAGACTAAGCTATCTTAGTCTACCATCACAAACACTGGGGCGCTTACAGCTTCGCTGTCCTGTAGTTTTTCACGGCGTGGAGCTCGCTCAATTTTTTGTTTTGTTTCTTTACTCGCGGCACAGATGAGCTCGTGTTCGACAACTCGTACAGCTGGCTGACGCGCAAGGAAGTAAGCTCCAGTGTGAAGCTGCTGCCTCCGCCGACGAGAAGCGAGACCTGACGGAAGAGGACGCCGGAGAAGGGGACCAGTACACGGCAGCGCATATAGCGTCGCTTATGAGCGGCGAGGTCGCTAAGGTCGACGTAGAGTTACTGTATATGTTCCGTAGGGAGCATACGCAGTGACTCTAGGTCGACGTACGCATAGGCGTGCGCAACGTTCTCCATTAGGGGAGGGAGGAGGGGCAAAGCTTTACCGCAGAGCACCCCACCCCCCACCCCTATATTGCTCATTAACGAAAGAAAACGAGCTTCACAATGGATGCAAAAGTGATAATTAAGCGACGAAGTGGTTCTCACAACGGCCTGCCCTTGGTCTCCGGCTTTCCTGGGTTAAATGTGGGAAGTAAACGGTTCCTGGAATGCAACATCTTCGGCCGCCATTATCGTGAAAACCTTGCATGCCCATACCCTGCACTTGAAACAATGACGGTAAAGGTCCGACTTGGTGCTGTCCTTAGGTGATTACGGGGGGCGCCCCCCCCCCCTGCCCCCTCCCCTGTGCGCGCGCCTATGCTGAGTGCCATTGAATTCGACGTCTTCAGTAAAAGCAAAGCGCTAGCTGTATTCCTCGTACAAAGCGCCGTGCAGGGGATGCAGCCAGGGTTTTATTTCGAGGGAGGGAGGGGGGGGGTGAAGACGTGCTGTTTTGACCGTCTATGTATGTACATGTGTACTTGTAAGTGTCCATGTACAATATATATATATATATATATATATATATATATATATATTGTAAGGAACAGAGACGGACACAGCACCCGTTCCTGGGCCGGCTGTTCTATTCTCTGACTTCTTCTTCCTCTGCCCCTATCCGCTAGCTCTCCCCGCGCGCCAGAGCCCCGGTGTCGATCTTGTCATCACACTCGGCCACGAGTGCGAGCGCGCGTAGCTGTCGACAGTGCCTCTGGTGGACGGTGCTGGCGGCATCGCGGTGGTGGTAGGGTCCCTAGTGGTGGATCTCGGCCACGCTGCGACTTGGCTCGTGGATCTTCTATAAGTATGCCTGGTGGGCGGCACTGGCTACATCGCTGTGGCCGGTCGTAACCACGCTGCGACTCTGCTTGGGGATCTGCCAGTGTATTTTCTGGCGCACGGAATTGGCTCTGTCGCTGTGGGCGATTTCGCCCATAGTGCGACGTCTTCTAAACACTTGTTGACGACGGTTCTGGCGGGCGGCCCTGACTGTATCGGCATGGTCGCCGGTTGATCTCGAAACGCTCACCCTTGTCTTTCCACATTTTGGAAAACAGGGCAGGAAATGGTGGATACAGTAACGCAACTTTCTGCAACAAATACAGCCGTCTGCGCATTTTGCAGCGGGTCGAGGGGCGTCTGGTTGTTCTATTATACATCTGTGGCAACCTGGGGTCATGTTCCCGCGCTGACCTTCGACATGGCTTGTGCTCTTGTAGCGTTATTACTTTGGAGCTCCCTGAAGTTCCCAAGCTTGCAATTCTTGAAGCCACGTTCGGTGCACTCGGGACATCCTCGTCAGCAGCCGTTTCAGGAGACTTGTGCTGCGTGGGCAGGTCCTCGATTAGAATGCTCTCAGACGTGTCAGAGAGCTTGGTGTCGTTTGGAAAAACGTCTTTTGGCAAGTTGGGGACGCTCTCACGTTCGGCCAATGAATGTGGCGCACGCAGATCCGCTTCCCAGGGGCGTAGCCAAGGGGGGGGGTTGGGTGGGTTCAAACCCCCCCGAAATTCTTCAGTTTTGCTTGCGTATATAGGCACGCACACATACAAACGCACGCACGAACATACATAAAGTATGGTTGAACCCCCCCCGAAAAAAATTTCTGGCTACGCCCCTGCCGCTTCCGTCTGGTCAGAGAGGATGTTGGCGGAATCCGCGGACAGGTATGTCACCTGGGGTTGGCCACCGAGGAGGCCTGGACGCCGTCCTCGAATGGTCGCACAGGTGCTTCCGGCAGTAGTAAGGACACGGGATCCATGATCGTGGGCGGTGCTTCGATGTAAGGTCTGCAGCGCCGTTGAGCGACGAGGACGCACTCACGGTTCGTTGTTCGTCGGCTGCGCCATTGTAAGGAACAGAGACGGACACAGCACCCGTTCCTGGGCCGGCTGTTCTATTCTCTGACTTCTGCTTCCTCTGCCCCTATCCGCTAGCTCTCCCCGCGCGCCAGAGCCCCGGTGTCGATCTTGTCATCACACTATATATATATATATATATATATATATATACCAGGCCCGTAGCCAGGAATTTTTTTCGGAGGGGAGGGGGGGCACTTGCTGAACACCTTGTCTATTGGAGAAAAAAAAACTATTTTTATTATTTATTTTTGGTAAAAAAACCTACTTCACCAAAATTTCGGGGGGGGGGGCACTAGAGCCCTCCCCCTGGCTACGGGCCTGATACATACAAACTAAAAGGAATTTGGGGAGGGAGGGAGGGAGGGAGGGAGGGGGCGAACGCCTGTACCACCCCAGGCTATGACTGTGGCGCCATGGCTATAGTTGACTATAGCCACGGCTATCCTACGTGAGACTCCACATTTCTCCATGCACGACAACCCTGCCTCCATAATCTTGCCAAGGACTGGACTGGGATGTGTTTTATTTTTCAGTGGAAAATGAGCGTAGCTCAAGCGTTTCTGCGGAGCTCTAGAGCATGCAGTCTGCCGCTACGGAAGGATTAATAGCAAGGATGTTTCCACAACAACACGATGACCTTAGTTAAAATTACGTAACAACCATCAGGCTCTCACCATTGTCCAGCGTATCTATATCAGAAACGGAAAATTGTACGTCGTTGTATAAATTCGGGCACGCTGTGAAAGTTTGGCCATTTTAACAAAGTATGGGGGCAGTATTGCGCGTTATTGGTGTCACGCAGTAAAAATATCCCACTCAAACTCTAGCGCGGGCTAATAGAACGTTATGAATGAATAAACTTTACTTAAGATTAGTCCGGGACTGTCCGGCAGTTTACTTCGGGCGAGGCGGGGGTGAAGTTATGTTAGATATTAATTCCGTCGACTGTCATATTTTCTAAGTCGAACTAGTCTTCCTACATCTACAGCTGTGAATTACCGAGTAAACGTTAGTATACACGAATATTCGTATTTTTTATGTTAGGGACATTAAAACATTTGGTTCCTACTGCCATATTGTCTTTTTATTGGACTTTTATGTTGAATATTACTTTTTGTGGTCCACATCTTTTGAATAAAACACTATGCATCTTTCCTCTCGATCGCATGCTTCCTTGGTTTGTTCAGAATAATAAAAAAAAAAGCGATAATAACAAATTACTCAGACTTTATGCAGTTCTAGGAATCTTAGGCAGTTAATCAGACGCTACCCAGCTAAATGCGATTTGTAGATGAAACCAGGCAAATAACGTAAAATTTTTTGTTGAATAAAACTAAATCTTGTCGCAAAACTTGATTGAAAGGAGCAGCGAGAGCAATATATCCTAATCTATGAGTGAGACATTAAATCACCCCGCAGTTCACCAGTGCTAGATATATATGAGAGACACGCGGAACGTATACAATGCCTCATGGATTGAACACGGGTGAGTAACATGACAGACAGACAGACAGACAGACAGACAGACGGACGAACGGACAGACAGACAGACAGACAGACGGACGAACGGACAGACAGACAGACGGACGGACGGACGGACGGACGGACGGGCAGGCAGAGGCAGGCAGGCAGGCAGGCAGGCAGGCAGGCAGGCAGATAGATAGATAGATAGATAGATAGATAGATAGATAGATAGATAGATAGATAGATAGATAGATAGATAGATAGATAGATAGATAGATAGTGCGTAATATGTGTGTTGGATACGCATACGAAATTATTGTGCTGGTGTGTGTTGGATACCTCTTCACAGCCTTATGCAGCTAAGATACCACTAAGCTTCTAAGCAAGGCATACAGGCACGGAAAGCCGGAGGTATACGCCTAGTGCGCGCCGACGGAAGCGCCATAGGCGGCGAACTCTATCATTGCTCTCGGGAAAGCAAGCAGACGGCCGCCGTGGTTTCCTACGTCGTTGTACGTGTGTTCCCGCGTTGTTCACGTTTCCGTAGTGAAATAAGCAACGTTCGTCGTATGTGTGGTGGCCGAAACTTCAAGGGATGTCGAATAACAATTGCTGTGGAGTGGAGTGCTCAAACACCGACAAAAACGCGCCCGGAACACGGTTTTACTCACTTACCGCAAGGCCTCCTGAGCAAGAGCGACGGAAGCAATGGATCGCCGCTGTTCGTTGGCAAAGACGAGCCGCTTCGTCATTGTGCGGGTTAACACGTCGCTTCTTGTTCGAATACTTTCGCTCTGCCATATCGGTGCTCGCTGGATGCACTCGATCATGTTGACACTGGTAGACGACCAACGTTATCAGCTTGAGCATGCGTTGGTTCGGTTCGACCGCCGTGCAGGGCACTTCGCTCAAACGTTCTATATTTTAGAAGTGTTGTAGTTCGGGCGAGTTGGTCATCCATGAACTTAGCTTGTACTAGCGCGGTACATGTACCGCGCTATTACAAGCTAAGTTCTATATTTATTATTTACAGAAAAAGAAATGCAGCAATGGTTGACTTCAGAAAGAACAAGAAGTGATTGAGACGTCACCTTTGTAAACAAAACAAAGCGGATGTTCACCACGAGCTGCACCTCATAGCTGGATCTTGTTACGCTGGTCTGCGCGACGCACCTTTGATATTCACCGGCATGACGATTCACTCCACGCGGACGTTCGTTCTCCTCCGCAGTCGGTCATCACGTCTTCTCGGCGACCCTCTTCAAAACTTGTCACTGTCATCTCTTGATACTTAACTCACAGCACTAGATCATCAAACAACACGTCTTCTGCGGTCGAGCGAACGATGCTATCACTAGAACGCCATAACTTCTTCGCCGACTAACTCCTCACTGACTGACTCTGCCCCCGCGCGCTTGCTGCGCTTGCATTGCCTGTATCGGCTAGCGCCTGGGTTCGGGAAGGTGCGTATGGTTCTTCTGTGCGTAGCACAGCGAAAGCTAGAGAAAGGGCGAGATCCTCTCACCGATTCGTCTGCGGAATCAGACGGCGCCGCTGGCTCGGCTTTGCTTTCTCGAATATCCCGATCTTTCGCGTTCGTTGGCTGTGCCGGTGGCGTCTTCTGCGGAGAGGGTAAGAGGCGCGCGGGCGCGCTCCCGGCGCCTTTTTATACTTGTTTTTTCGATGCGCGCGCTCTGTCGCGCACGAACCGTCGGCGCCAGGCTTTCATGCCGTGGTTCGAAATCGGCGACGCGCGCTTAGTTAAGCGCTCGTTCGTGACAAACATCGTGCACAAGTCCACTTTCGTAGAGGCCCGCGCCTTTCCTGCAGCTGCCAGTGCAGAATTAGTTGTCTGGCACCCGCACGAAGGGGAAATAGCAGCCGCGAACTTCATTCATCTCCTCACAGCAAAGCTGTGCAAAGCGCTGTCGTCTGCTCGGCTTCCCGCACGTACTGTCGGCGGCGCCCGCTAGGTGGCTATCAGTGGCGCCTCTATAGGCGGTGCACAAGGCGTATATTCCTCATGCAGCACACAGTGGACTGTGGGCACGTCTCTGGAGACAAGATTTCGGCTAGGGTGCTGCGCTTACGTGCTCATTTGCGGGCAAAGGTGTTTCATTGTAGTCTCAAAAGCAGTGTATTGCTGCGCCACATAAGTCGAATGTGACCAAAATCGCTATTTTACTACTTTGAAACCGTTATCAATTGCCTTCGAACATTACAAAATACATATAGGACAACATAACGAGACTGCTTGAAAGAATGATGTTTTGAATGACCCGCCAATGTGACCGCTGCACGTTTTTCTGTATTATATACACATCGGTATCCTACACACCAAAACAGTATTGCTCAATATTTTCTGCTTTGTAACGTGACGCCTATGCAAGGCGGGTAAGATGTGTGCTTTGTTAAGTGGATTTTTTTGTTTTGAGTTCGCTTGTCCCACAGCGACGCACGAGACTAAAAAGCCACCTAAACATCGCCCAATGTTAGCGGTGTAAGCATTTTTCATGTTGGCTACCTTGTGCTGCCGAGCAATACTAGCGCCGTGGTGTACCCAAAAATTCCCTAGTCAAGTTGACGAGAGCAACGAGAGGCCGAGTTGAAACTTGAAGTTACTTGATGGCATCTCGATGGCGCGTCTTCTTTAAAGTTTTTGTGTACCTCTGTCATGCTTTGTTGTGTTACCTCGCGAGTGTTCGCTTAGAAGTGACCGAGATTGCTAAGACTACCAGCTGATATAACCGGCAATACAAAGAACCGGCCTGCAAGAGACTCTCATCGACACATCTGCCATACGCGGTCCGCGTTCCCCAAGAACGCAAGAGATCTCCATGTGCGTTGCAGGGAACGCGCGTCGGCGTTGCTGCAATACGCAGTCAGCGTCCAGCGAAAACGCTTGACGAGAAGCGCGTGCATGGACGGAGGTAAAAGGAGCGCGTCGGGTGTGCGCGGGGGGGACTCACTGGCCTTCGCTCGCCCTCTCGTCTCGCTCTGGGCCCTTGTGCTGTTAAGGCGCGTCTCTACGCCTTGGTTATAAAACCTCCTGTAAATATGTAATTAAATTGTGTCTTCTTCTTGTACGTAAGAAGCCTCGCAAGAGTTCTCCTTCGCCGGAACCTGGGTGGCAGCCTCAACCCCTCCTCGGTCACATCAACTGGTTGGCAGCGGCGGGATCCGTTCGTGTTCTATCCTGGTGCCGATGCTGGTGAGTGCTCACTTTCCGTAGAGATTCTACCAGGTGTTTTGGATAGATGGTGATGTTTATCCAAAGGGGTAGATTAGTTGCTGCTTTGTGAAGCATTGGGTTTATTAGAGGTACCTTCACGGCAGTTTGAGCAACGGAAGTCTGCACGGGGTGACCATGGATTTGAACAAATTGAGAAAACCGGATTTAGTGCTTTTGTGCGAGGAGCTGGGGATTGAGGTGGCGACTATACATAGAAAGCCACATTTAATACAGGCAATTAAGGATTCTGGCGCGGATGAAGAGGAGCTTGCCGAGTGCTGGGAGCTAATTGAGGAGAGGATAAAAAGGGCACAAGAAGATGAAGAGAGAGAGACCATCAGGCGTAAAGCAGAAGCTGCAAGTCAAGAAAGGGAGCTGGAAAGACTGCGACTTGAGCTTCAGATAGTAAAAGCGAAACGTGCCAGTAGTCAGGATGCAGAAAATGTAGGGATTCAGGATAGACCGTGCGCGAGTAACATTAAATGCGCGGCTGAGCTAGGTGATGAGTACAGCGTCCGTCGCCATTCAGAGAAAGCACGCGTTCGTCCACATAGCAAACTGCCTCACAAAGATTGCCCTGAAGGTCAAAACGATTCCTACAAGGAAGAGGTAGAATTGCCCCTGAATAGCTGCACTGAAGGAGTACAGAAAGGTTTCTTGGCTATTGGCGGCCACTTTAGTAAAGAAAGCTTTGAGCTGGTGGCCGCCGATTCTGGTATACCGCCAATTGCGGTAACAGGAGTCACAATCAGGGCAGAAGACTAGGTGAATGACTCGCTGTTAAAGAACGATAAATTGACTTCTCGGTTTAGTGCAGTTGCCATTTTTTCGAGTGAGCAGAAAAAGAGCGCGCAATCACTCGGCAATGAAGAAAGTATACAGTCGGATGTGCTGTCGTCAATATACAGAAATGTTGATGGGCAGGACGGCCAAAATGGAACGGTCAGTTGTAGGGAGCACTATGATAAAGCTGGAGAAAGCGACATAGGAGAAAATAACAGATTCTCAGTGCACAGCTGCTTCAGCGGCGAGGAAGCTGATGCATTTTCTGTGGTGTCTGGGGTTTCAGAGGGCACTTCCTCAAAGATATTTTGTCTTTTATATTTTGAGCCAGAGGGAGGTGTTCGCATGCAGGTAGGGGTCGTTCGGAAGCTCCTGTCTCCGTTGGACCGGAGACGAGTCCTTCGGTTTGGATCCCCTCTTTCCTGCACCGAGGATAGAAATTGTGTGAAGCGTCCGGCTCTTTTCATGCGGATTTGGAGACACGTGTCTCAAAGAGCACACTTCAAAGCGTCTTTGTCTCCGGTCTAGTCATCATGCGAAAAGTTCCACTCGTCTGGTTTGGGACGCTATCACCTAAGCATCAGGTTCAGCTGGTCACCACCGTGCAGGCTTCTGCTGTGCAACAAACTAAGATAGGAGCCTCGCAGTAACGTAAACCTGGTGGATCTCGGGAGAGCCGAGTGTTCTCAGCGTTGGTGTTGGGTTTGAGCGCGTCTCTTCCCGCTTAAGCCAGGCAGAAGAGAAGTCCAGCTGCGACTACTGGTCCCACAGCGCAGCATGGAGGAGACGCTGAACTAGCCACTGCGGACTGTGGCCTTTCTGCAGCGCTTCGTGGCTTGATCAGTGGACAACCGGGCAGCGGCAACCGGGCCTCTGCAGCTGTGGACAGTCCCACGCTGTGACTAAGTGTGTGTTTGCTGTGGTTCGTTGCGACGTCAAGGTGTGCCTTCCGTAAGACCGGCTGTGTGGTGCGCGTCTCTGTGCTGTGGTGGACAATCAGCGTGACGCCTGCGGAGACGGACTACGGCCACTTCAGGGAGCAGCGCCACTGCAGCCCTTACGTGACCTCTTCGGGCGGCGGACGAGCTGATATAACCGGCAATACAAAGAACCGGCCTGCAAGAGACTCTCATCGACACATCTGCCATACCCGGTCCGCGTTCCCCAAGAACGCAAGAGATCTCCATGTGCGTTGCAGGGAACGCGCGTCGGCGTTGCTGCAATACGCAGTCAGCGTCCAGCGAAAACGCTTGACGAGAAGCGCGTGCATGGACGGAGGTAAAAGGAGCGCGTCGGGTGTGCGCGGGGGGGACTCACTGGCCTTCGCTCGCCCTCTCGTGTCGCTCTGGGCCCTTGTGCTGTTAAGGCGCGTCTCTACGCCTTGGTTATAAAACCTCCTGTAAATATGTAATTAAATTGTGTCTTCTTCTTGTACGTAAGAAGCCTCGCAAGAGTTCTCCTTAGCCGGAACCTGGGTGGCAGCCTCAACCCCTCCTCGGTCACATCACAGCAGCCTCAATTACGACGTCATCGACTCTGCTGTCAGTTTGGATGAAGCGCGAAAGAAAAGGCACACATACAACCACACATACTGCGCTGCGTGTGGGTGTATGTGTGCCTTTTCTGTCCCTGTCTTTCGCGCTGCTCCCTTAAGTTATCTTGAACCAACTAGCCAACAACTTCACTCTTCAAGGTATCAGCGGTGTTCCGATGTAAGCGCCTGGTATAACTCAGTGCGCTCCAGAATGAGGGATTTGCCTTGTTAAGCTTCACCGCTGCACAGTGGCGTTATGCGAAGAAAACTAAACGTCACGCTGAGCTCTAGCCCTTCGTGGCCGAGAAGGGTTCGCTGCCGCAAAGTGGTTGATAAAACATTTACGGCTTCGAAGCAACTTAAAGGAATTAGTCATCTCATGGGACTGTCCGAGACGTGTGAATATTAAAGCTTACAGGTGTATTTTCGATTTGTAATAATGAATATATCGAATTACTTCGCGATCCCCTTCGAATCCGATGTGTCCGACGGTCTTCAAGTGAGGTGAAACTTGAGGCACTCGAGAGCGTGCGTTGCGTTAAAATGTCTGTGTATGCCCTGCTTTATGTTACTTCGCGAGTGTTCGCTTGAATTTATACAGATTGTTAAGGCTATCAGCAGCGCTATCAGCAGCGAAGACTATCATCTGCGCATTTATTATTTGACCTGAAATGTAGCAGCTGGTGTTTGAAGTAGACATCCGTAGCGGCGCCTCTTCGCAATTGTGCAGCAAGTTCACTATGCGATCACGATTCAGGCCACCTGATTCATTGGTATTTTGTAATAATCTCTGTTGGCATAATTAAGTTTCTCCATGACACTATTCCAAGCTATTCCAAGAAGTGGCTTGGTCTGTTCTCTAATGTAGAGGTTTGCTGCTAATTCGTTTGCGTGGCAGGTAGAAGAATTGAAGAAACCTTTGCTATGCACTTGCGCATTTATTAGACAATTGGGTGCTGGTACGGTGACTGTAGACTGCGTGGGCGCCTTTTTTGTAATTAAAGAAGACAAATCATCAGGTAACGTATGTGGCAGTTACGATTTCCCTGCTGGTGGGCTTCGCTGCACAACGAATTGTCGATACACAGTACATGCTTTGTGGCATAACACAGCTGCAATGCCATAAAGCTGACTATAGTGAATCTGTCATCTTGTAGCAGGTATATATAATGTAAATTATAATATATAGTGCATTGAATCCAAGGGGCAGTGCAAGCATGGCGTAAACAAGCAGGGTACGAGTCAAAACATGGGCGGCGTGCGCAGCACAGATTTCTTTGCGCTCCACAATGAAGGAATTGCTTTGTAAGTTTTACCGCTACACAGGGGTGTAATGCGACGAAAACTAAATGCCACGCTGTGAAGCTTGCTACCTGTGGCTGTAATAGTTGCCGGAAAGGTGTATCGCCAGGTTGCTTCAGTGGCACAAAGTGTTGTCTGGTCCAATACGTACACGTTTCACACGGGCAGGTTGATGAAAAATAAGTAATGGGAAAACTTTAACGGCTTCACAGCAGCTTTAGAACGAACAATTGTCTCGAGGGACAGTCTGAGACGCATGAATATTTATTGATATATACTGAGTATGTGCAGCACAATCTTCGTTTCATTGAGCTGCACATACTCAGTATATATCAAGACATGTACCAACTATATTTAAGCTTCAGACAGGCATTTTATGCATTTTTAATTACGGGTATATCGAACTATTTAGCGATGCCCTTTGATTCCGATGTACGCGAGTTTTAATGTATATACACTTAGCCGACAGCGTGCATTCGTAACACATTGGTCGGTTCAGCGAAGCATTATGTGGCGAGGAGCATTGATTTTTCTGGCAAAACAAATACTTTTTTTCATTATATGATAATTAGGAGATGTTGGTGCTTCTGTATAGCACCGGCTACTCCTTTTCACTGATGATAGGATATGTGAAAAGCACAGCAATGAAAAAAAATATTTCATAAAGAACAGCTAGGCAAAAAAAGTTATTCACAATGGTGTTTCATATATCGGCTTGATACCGCACGCATGCGATGGGAGCCATGCATGCATATGCGACATATATCTGTTGAGGATGGCCTAGATCCATCACCACAATGTGTTCGGTAGGCACCGGGAACTCCACTGATCTGATGAGAAAATAAGCAATCTGCATCGCTGCGCCTAGTAAACACATACTGTGCTCCAAGTAGGGAGGCCAGCTTCGGCGTGACGCTCGTTCGCGTGGTGGCTCGATCGCCACAAGCATTTGTTTAAAACAAGCAATAATATTGATTATTCGGTGACTGTCACGGAATATTGGAGCTAAACGTTTTTCTAAGGCACCTTTTAGGAAAAGCTGGCTTTTCTGGAACCACAAAACAAGGCCCAAACAGCAGCTCGCTATAGCTGTTCCGATCATGTCTCAAACTTCGTCGTCCAAAAAGGACCAGCTTCGTAAACTAATGCGCTTGATACGCCAGCAAGGTTAACACAAAAATGAAACCTAATGCACTCTGTGGCTATGCCTGCGCAGTGATCTCAGCTGAAACAAAACTGATTCGCCCTCCTTGTGAACTGCGTGCCCCTTAGTCAAAAAGTGGCCCTTCCCAAAGAAAACAGCAGGTATGCACCTTAATTCGTGCGTCCATTAAATCAAGCCACCTGCATTTCCAGGGTTAAGTCGCATGATCAACGTCTTGCACGCACGTAGAGCCACGGGACTAGGCTAGGTACATCTCGCTTGGAATTTCCTAGGGACAGCACCAAAAAGTGGTCTGGCAACGCGGGCATGTTTTGGTGGCTTTTTAGTCGCTCCCCCTACCTTTGCGGTACTCTGAAATTTTCCAGTGACTACATCGAGCACGCGGGCGTGAAGACACCGGAAGCCGCCGTTTTTGTCCCGGAAGCCACCGCCATCACCAGTCAATTGCTGCCGGCGCGAGAGCTTTTCTATTCTTTTTTAATGAAATGCCTGCCTGTAGCGCAGTAAACTGTACGAATCGACCGGAAAAGTCTTCAGGGAAGACATTTCACGCGTGAGTACCACAAGGTTGTATTACTTTTTACGCATTTTGTACGTTGCAGCACTCCGCCGTATCAGGACGGTGTCGGCACGGCGTCTGTGATTGTGATGGGATTCTTGAGAATGAGGAAGAGACAAGAGCACGTTGCGTCGAAGACGGTAACGTTCTCCAGAAAAAAAGGCGAGGCTGTTTTCTGTTTTTTCTTTCGCTTTATGGATAAACTCACGAACATAACACACAAACCTCGAACACTAATAGTAAAACGACACTTTACAACCTATGCAACCAAAGAAGACACATGAACAAGTTTAGTCCTAGCATGAATGCAACAGTCTCACCGGTGAGTTCTATGCGCCGACGCGGGACACGTCGACGTGGAAGATGTGACAGCACGGGACTGCCGTTGTCGCTGGAGTTCGGTGAAGAGCAGGACACCGCTCACGTGGATGCCTCGACGGAGATGGCGTGGAACAAAGACCGTGGACGCCAAGTCACGCAGTCTTCTACTTGAACGTGGGTGCAAGGGACCACAGCCAAACACTCGGGCCTACACCCGACGGTGTTACTGGTGGCTGCGGTAGCTCTCAGCTGGCTCCATGGACTCGCCGTCGAAGTTGAGGCCAAGCAACGCAGGCCACTCCGACCCTTGAGCTCTGCCAGGCACTCGGGACTACACCCGACCGTGACGCTGAGGACCAGCCTCCACGTTCCTTCCGCTCGATCGAACGCTCCCGGCCCAACTGCCTCGCACACCACGCGCACGCTTCTCGCACCCACCTTCAGCTACCTCATTCCGGCCCGCCAATTGTTTTCCACTCGTGGCCTCGTGGCACAACCCATCGTCATCTTCGTCATCGCGCAAGTCTTGCCGCTGCTCTTCCCGTGTCGCTCTGTCCATGTTGGCTCCGTCACACCACACACGATATTCACGCACTTCTCCCATCACAGTGATCTTTCGTGCAGCGTTCGTCGGCGTCTAAAGTGATGCGTAATCGTAGGGTTTGTTGTACGCGCTAGTTGTACATTGCAGCACTCCGCCGTATTCGGACGGTGTCGGCAGTGTCGGTATTGAGTTTCCTAAAATTAACTAGAGGGGACTCTGGCGCTGCGATCGTTCAGCTACCATGGGAATGATGGGTGGTAGTCATGGAGGAAGGAAATACTGTGGAGAGGCCTTCGCTCGCCCAGCTGCATTGAAAAAAAGTGTGGCGGAAGTCACGTGCTTTTGCAATGGCTTCTAGGATACCTTGGTCACGCCGTCGTCTCGCGCATGGATGGTCTCGCGTCGTCCGCGCCGCTACCCATATGACCGCGTTGTTGACAGAGGCGGCTGGAGCAGCGAATTCGCATTTTTATGCAGTCGTTGCATTTCGCGGATGATGCAACGTGTTGGAGGCCTGCTGTGAGCGTTGGTCTTAACGCTTGCAAGAAATGACGAAAAAAAAATGAACAGTAGCATTGTGCTCAAGGAGCAAATCTATGTCAAAAACTACTCACATACAGCAACGTAACTCATGGAGAACAATTGGAGTTAGAAGAAAAAGAAAGAAGTGTCAACTACAATAATGCTTTGAAACAGAAATGCACAGTAGCATTGTGCTCAGAAAACAAATGCTTTGTCAAAAACTGCTGACATTCAGCAATGCAACATATAAAAACAATCAGTTATGCTTTGAACAAGAGATGCACAGCAGCATCGTGCTCATAAAGCATATGCATTGTCAAAACTGCTCACATCTAGCAATACAATATATGGAAAACAATCGCGCTTATAAAAAAGAAACGAAAAAAGTCAACTGCAATTATGTCCTCCAGCATTTCTGGCTGCAGCTATCAAAAAATAAACAAAATTAAGATGTTATATTTTTTACAAGTGCCGTCCCTTTTAACCCTCTGTGGTCCATTGTCACCAGCTATCAATGACTCAACACGGCTGCAGCGGTCTGCTGCCAGGTACCAACCAATGACCTTGTTCGTGGTTGAAATGCGCGCGTTTTTCCATTGTGCTGCCAAAATGTGGCAAAATATTTCTTGTGCCAGAACAGCCGGACATTTGGTAGGACTTTGGGTCCACAAAGGGTTAAAACTTATCTTGGACAGCGAGGCCTACTGATGGGCGAACAAAACCTGCTTTGTTAGTGTGTGTCGCAGATACGAGCCTCTGTTGGTCGCTGTTATGCGCCGAAGCGAGTGCTCGAAGCCGAAGCACAACATACTTCCTTTGGATACTTTAGTGAGGTCTAGTACATGTGGCTCTTCACGGTAGTGATCCATGTTGTTGAGCGTAGTGACATGCCTTGCCACGAAGCTCTGGAAGCTTCTCAGCGTTAGTTTTTCTACTTCCGCATGGCCTGTTGTGGTGCCCAGGCGTACTAATCTCTCAGCGGCACACAACGCAGCATGCACGAAGGCAGATGCCTCAATGAGGCCGCCATTGTCCTTCAGGGTTATGAGAAGAGTACCCTTTGTGTCGGACACAAGAAGCTGGGCACAGTCTACACAATGCAGGTGCCTCACAGCCCCTCTGACAATGAAGCCTGCAATGTAGCAAACCACCTGAGTCGAAAACATGCTGATATCTGCATAATCATGCTCTAGCAGGGACCGAGCGCGTGCAGGCATAGACTTCACAGTCGATGGTTTCGGCTTGCGTGCTGGTCGTGTTTCCCTGGCTTCTTCGCAGGCAAATTCCTTGCATTTGTGGAAACACATTGGCATTTCTAGATGATGCCACTTGAGCATGCACCAGTGTCCTTCGGTATGTGTGGCGAAACTGGGCTGCAGAGGGGTTGTTATTCCAGCCTCCTCTTTGCCTTATACAGCTGAAATACATCTCAAGGGGGTCCTGGTTCAACCTGCTGGTGCAGATGTAGCTTAAAAGGAAAAGAAATGGTTGGAACAGTAGTCACATTCCAGCTGTTCACAAATTAAGCTTGAGACTCAGCGTAAAAAGTGAAATCACTGCTATGTTGGCAATATCATACTTATGACTTCAGAAATTTGCTAGTTTTCTTCTGCGATACAAATTAAGAGGTGTCGACCAGCCCAAACAAAACATTTATGACATTTCGGCTTCCAGCATGGAATCCTTGTTCACAATGCTATCAGTGTGATGGACGCTTTTGTGCTGACGCCAAAACGTCGTAAACGTTTCTTTTTGGGCCGGTCGGCATCTCTACCGTTTCGAATGTACCCTCCTGGCCAGGCGAGATTCCGTAATGCTCTCAACTTCATTTGGTTGTCTTCTGTGGTCACATGATAGCACTTCTGAATTTATTTGATGATCTCAGTAGTGTCTGTAGAAGACTCAAAACATTTTCTATGCAAAGAGTAAGCATGCGTTATGTACTCATTCACCTGCACAAGTCAGCCTCAAAGACCGCTTGTGACAGGCGGGACACACTCTTCAGCGTGAATGCCAGGGAAATCACCGACATGCGCCTGCTGTCCTGGACAACTGGTTTTCCTGTGGCCAGTTGCAGAGCCATGAGCTCCCTTCCAGCTTGCTCCATGGCCTCCTTTTGGTAGCGGAAGGTTGACGGTCGCAGTGGAGCCTTGAAGCCTCTCGAAATGGGGCTGCTGGAATTCAGCAAGTCGAAGGCTCTGAAAGTAAGAAAAAATCTCCATTCTCATCAAGGGCAGAGTATGCAAGAGAAAAGTGCAATCAATTTTTGGCGCATTACATCCTGCACACTATGAGGAAGTGGCGGTGTGTAATCCTTACTAACTCATATCAGATCACAGAACACCGCAGGAACCTGCATATGTACTATTTCCTGTACACTGATCATGAAACATCGTATTTACAAAACGTTGCACATGTGACAGAAATCATGTTTATGCTAATGTTAGTATGTGTCAAAATTTCTTTATAAATTGGGCTGCAGCGGAAACGAAGCCATATTCCGCGTGAATTGGAGCAACTGATTTGTTGCATTAATTAATTAGAGGAAAAGTTACATGCCCTACACAATGACCACTTAGTGGCATGGAATATATATATATATATATATATATATATATATATATATATATATATAAAGCATAATTTTGACATACCGTGCACTCCATGATCACATTCATTGCAAGATCATATTTAGGTAATGCATATTCAAGGAAATCAAGAAGCATGCACACAATTGTACTTTTAATAAATGAGTTAGTCTGGAAAGAAGCAGGGACAATGACCAGTGATTAGCTTTGCAACTTGTGTTTTGCAGATAGTGCAGTTCTGCACAGCAGCATTGGAGATTTCTTGTGACAAATGAATGAGGACTTTATTCGTCGTAAAGGTAACCGTGCGATGTGGCGAAGAATAAAAAAAGATGTTTGGCGACATGAAACATTCATACAATTAAATAGGTATACATGATTTATAGCAAACCTGTAAGAGCTATTGTTGTGCCAGAGCACCTGACCGAACGTGGAAGCAGGGATCAACCCCTGCATGCTTTGTCTGCAATCCGGGGAAAACGGCGTCTTTTCCCGGCCGGCCCCGTCAACTGACGCCAGTCGTTCTTCAAAGCAGCCCAGCTATGGAAAGACTGCTCAACTCCTGCGGTGTAAAGGAGGTTCAACACCTGCGGCCGGCGGACGGTCAAGATACTAGAAGAACGTCAACACCTGCGGCCGGCGGACGGTCAAGATACTAGAAGAACGTCAACACCTGCGGCCGGCGGACGGTCAAGATACTAGAAGAACGTCAACACCTGCGGCCGGCGGACGGTCAAGATACTAGAAGAACGTCAACACCTGCGACCGGCGGACCGTCAACTGGACAATGGACGGCTAGAGGATTTAAGGCCGTGCCGGTCCGTCGATAAGGAGAAACGAGAAGGAGAACGACTCGAACGGAGTCGAACCAGCCGACGTGGTCGGGCTGGCAGTCATGTGGCCTGAGAGCCAAAATATGTAAATAGTCTGTATATAAAATCTTTTCCTTCTTCACCTTGCCCTTACTGACTACTCCGAGCACGATACACACCCGTGTTCGCACCGGCCACGCAACCCGAGTCCCAACAGCGGTTTCAGAGGAGGGATGCAACGACGCGTATTCCCAGCAGCGAGCCTGAGGGACGACATCGGAACATAAAGGTGGCGGTAGCGATGGGCCACGCAACCTCATTCATAACAGTGGTGGCAGCGGTGGGATGCCACGACCTCGTATTCTACGCTGAGCACCCGAGGGGCCCTACCCCATTCGTAACACTATGCAAGTGTACGATAAGCTAAGCAAGTTACAGGAGGCTGGTGTCGTAACAAGAAAATTGCAGGGGAAAGCAATTGGTGAAGCGGGGGCAGCTGTCGTGGACAAGTCAAGACCAGATGCTAAGAAAAATCTCGGAATAGCACGTATTCATTTCATTTTGCAGCACCTATCACGTGGGACAAGTGAAAAAGCCTCAGAAGCTAAGAACTGCAAAACTAGTTAGGACATACGAAATATGGACTGAATGTTGAGAGAAAAAGACAGTGGTTGTAATACACAAACAGCGCTTCAGGAGACAAAAAGCACATGGCAATGCAAGTAATGCAGCATGTTTTTCTATCATATTCAGTGTGGCATTGAATGTGCTTTGATGATTGCTGCTGTACTGACATAATTCATTAGTTCCTAACATGCTTTGTCTGATGTCTAGTTAAAGCAGGTTACACGTTGTTTAACGTAATAACTAGGGATATGCAAATGCATAGTAAATTTTAGGTTCGTTGTAAATAGCTATTTGGTCGAATAATTTCGCGTCGAACAGTTCAAATAGCATATATGACATATTATAAAGAAAATGAACGTATTTGTCATGACCCACCAAATCTGCACAACATTTTTCAAAATTGGAACAAGGCCGAATGTCATTCATTTTGGCTCGAAATGAAGTGGAAGCAACGTTGAATAGTTACACGCTTGGAATTTCAGTAGGATGCAACTGATTACCGGTTAAAGGGACCCTGAAACGGTTTTGACGATTATGTACGAACACATTGAGCCGGTAGAGCAAGTCCTAAGGATCATATACAGACCGATTTAAGCTCTGTGCGTCAATTGTGTAATTTATTACAAGGCTTTAAAGCTGCGAATCGCCACCGATCACAGCGGCTCAGCCAAACGCGTTTTCAAACCGCCCACTTCCAGTGCGCGTCGTATTGGAAGCGCGACGTCACGCAGGCGGCTGATCTGATTGGATATGTCCAGTACACGTCACTGAACCTCCTGTGGGCAGCGAGCGTCGTCTGCCTGTGTTACAACGTACTCCGTGTTGACGTGAGCTGAGCGAGAGTGTTTATCTTGAGGTTTCTTTTCTTGGACATACTTAATTGCCCCAGCCTTGTTGTGTACCACGTATCTAGCAATTTCTAGCAATTGGTGACTTGTAAAGCTGCGACATCGTGAAATGTTCGTGAGGCATCTGGCGAGCGGAATCCCTTCAGCTCGTCGCTGCAATGAGCGTCGCGCTCTCGCTATCCGTTCAACGCCACGATCCACGTTTTTGTGGCTGTAACTTCACCCCTGAAGACACAAACACATTGCCCGAGTTTACGCTTATCGGTGATCGTTCTCGAATTATTTTTGTTTGTCCGCATGCTGTTGCAGACTGTCGCCGTACAGGAGAATAAAATAAGATCTGCGGGTAGTGTGGCGGCACCTGTCGGAGCAGATATCAACCACTCCGCGAGCTTCGTCTTTGTTGGGCCTCCGAGATTACGCGCAACCCGTTGCGAAGCTCAAACGGTCGAGTGCGCTCATGAGAGCGCTGCGATCGCCGGCGATGTCAGGGTGTCTGTGAGTTGAGGGTGCAAGGCAGTGGTGAGGAGGAGGGTACAGATATAAATTCCGTAGCGGCCTTGGTACACAGTGCGTCGCTTAATTTCTGGTGCGAATGATTTGGGGATGCTCCTGCCTAAACGCTGACAAAACTTCAAAAAACCGTTTCAGGGTCCCTTTAGTACGTTGCGTTTTAAAATTTGCTTTACTTGGAAGAGTAGATGAGACTGCATAACAAGCTTTTAAACATAAAAAATGATTACTCGACCTTGGGGTAATGTGTTCATTCAACCTTGAAATAAAGCTTTGCGTCCGTGCACATTTTCCCTGGATATGTGTTTTTACGGCATAGCACTCCTATGCTGCAGTGAAACAACCTAAGCAGGGGTTTACATGCAATCTAATGTACGCCTTTGGGAATTGGAATGCTGTAACATGTGCTGGAATTTTCGCGCATGCCTAGTAATAACAGTTGCAGTTTTAATCGTGGCACAAGTCCATTGACATCTGGAACATCTGGTCATCATTTAGGTTGTATACCTGAGTTGTGTGCTGTATCTCTAAGTTATAGTGCGCTTAAAGTGATCATACTATTCATACTCATCACTGTACCAGACTGCTTGTCGTTACTGCCTTTTATACTCTGGTCGTTGGGTCCCGTCAAGCTACTTACGTAGCTTTTAACCCAATGTAACCATCCAGCATGCATATACTGGAAAAATAAAATTGAATTGAACTTAATTGAAGTGATTCAGACTGGTAATTACTTGTCGACCATGCCGATGAATTGTGCCGTTCCATTGCACTCTTCAAAGCCAGGAAGATGCAGTTGTGATGCAAACTCAGCGCTTTGCTCACTGACGCGCTAAATGTCTGGGCTGCAAGTTTCACTTTCATTATCTCTTAATGAGAACGAAGCATGCATGTTCGTCAAATGAGGTGTGATGTCTGCATCCGCAGCACCTTACCTGACGGTGGTACTCGACATGAGCCCGTGAAAGTTTGTTCGCAGCATTCAGACCCTCATTATCCTGGAGCTGATGAAGCGCTTCAATGTGTTTCCACTGAATGACCTGCAACCAACACAAGTAGAGACTATAATGCTTCACTTTCAGGTCAAAAGTCGGCGGAATGAAATGCTTAACCCTCTCACCAGCGTTATCTTAATTGGTTATGATGAAAGAATTCATTACTTATTTGCATTTTTTATGTGACAACACAGTTAGGTGCAATGTAAACAGCTGTGGCTTGTTGAAGCTATAATTGGCTTTATAAATGTTGTGGAATGGGAACACTTCACCAGTCTGAATGTGATGCCAAATGCAAAGAGATGTCAGTGTCCGCACCCAAACTATCAATGCATCTTAAGGAGGGAAAGAAATGTTACACACACGCTCACATGAGCTATTTGATGTGCTAAGTGATTGACGTCATCAGGTTCATTTGTTCTTTTAGCTGTAATGTCATTAAAGCAGCATGCATTTCCTGTCACCCCGAGTACAAGCGACGAAAGGTCCGTGCTTCTACCGGGATGCCACAGCCAGCTTTGCACGTTAGTTCTTGCGCTGGAGTTTTGGAAATTTTTGCATGGTCTATGACATGCTGTGGTTCGACTATTTTATCTATGCCAGGGAAAGACCTAGCATCATCCAGGAAGGCCACGTTAAACCCCTAACATCAACCAGCTTCACTGTTTCTTATGCTTTACACGGCTAGTGTAAACTTCTCCTTTTCTTATGGCACTACTAGAGGAATTTGGTTGAATTTCATTTCGGTCTTTTTCCTTTTTGGTTTGAAGGGGGAGGGGGCCACCTGATTGTGTTCTGTCGAATTGGTGTGGATGGAAAAAGTTAGAAAAAAAGTCAGATAGAAAAAGTTAAATGACTGTCTATTAACTATCTGGTCTCTCCATCTTGTCTACATGGTGCGTGCTTTATGATGTCTGCTGCCTGCTTCTTTGTCTTAGGGGTCTCAGTCTTATCATTCCAAGTTAGTGAGAATCTACAATTGCTTGCATCAAGGCTGGACTATACGCTTCAGACGAAGGTCTGCATGGAACTTTTTTCGGCGCCAATAATGCCATGTGAAGGTGGCGCATTAGGGTTTCAGGAAGAGAAAGGTAAGGAAGAAAAAGTGAAGTTGAGCTGCATCTTTTCTGAAATGAACTGGTGTCATTTTCAAGGGAGCCCAATGTTTGGGGCTAGTGATTAAGGAGTGTGATGACTTTTTGTTTGGGATTTTCGGAAATTTTTAATTTAAGAACGGAACCTAGTCACTGTTACTGTCCGAGTTGTATTCGATTTCAAGTTACAATACTTCGAATCGTGAAATGTGGATTTTTAGACCTTCACGTGTTTTGTTTCATGTGTAAAAAACTAAAATTATGGGGGTCTTGAAGGAAGAGAATGAAGAAAAAAGTACTTTTATGAAAGCTTTATGCATTTGTGAATTCTGGCTTAGTTTTTTCAACAGGCATAAAAACGCATTCCGATTCATTATTTCCCTATTCTCATCATATTTTCATTCTTTTAATACAGTGGCCAGTTCTTTGGCAGCACACCTGTCCCTTTCAGCAACCACGGCACGTGTCTTGAGGCAACATGATGCTATTGCCCCTTACTGCGGCCACTGCCAGTGTGCCCAATCAAATGATGCAGACAAAAATAAATTGTGCGGTCTCCAAGTGAGATGTGCAATGAAATCATGTTTCATCGAGCAATTGAGCTCTCCAGAATGTAGCTTCCTTCAACGGGCAGTTAAAACTCATAAGAATGTTCTTCCACCCCTGTACATGTACAGCTATCATTGCTGTTATCAGACTTGTAGCCTCAGACTCAAAGATTATCCATCAGTCTCTAGCTATGCACCTGGGCATACATGTGGGACTGACTTACTTACTAAACATCCTGCCAATTTTCAACATGTTGCTTTATCTGAAGAAAAAGATATTAAATACTCTATTGCGTGTTTAACAGTACCACTTAAATATTCGTATTCGATTAGAGAGTCTCACTGTCCAAAGACTATATTTTTAAAGGGTGAATCCTGGTTCAGAAACTTAAAGCTTACTCTGTTTTAAGGTGGTCCTGCTGGGTGCATCGCCATATTTTCATTGATTCACATTACTGTGTGTCAATTCATGCAATGCTTCACATTCACAAGTACGGAATGCACCAGCAAGTTTTGAAACGTGGTGTAAGGGTTAACAATATTAAAGTTTTAAAGGTGTTTTGAATAAGTAAATCCATCTTCTAGGTCTTGGAATTTTATAATGGAATGCACACTAAGACGTAGTTATAGAAGTGATAGCAGTTGATGAAACAGCCCACTAAAATCACTCTGTGAGGTTAGATACCATTGATCCTTGGATACCTTTCGTGTCAGTTATTCTTTATCCTATACACCCTGATCACCGATAATTTTGTATCGTAAAAGACATCCTGGCACTAGTATAAAATGCTCAGCCATCCTAATTAGTGACAGCCTGGCACTACCTTAAAAAGCTCAATCATCATAATTAGTGAGCACATTGCGTACTTATGTCGGGGGGCATTACAGTCTTAAACTGTTTCGTAAAAAATGTTCGCCTTACCTTAGCGTCTCATTTGCGCAAGCTAACAATTCAAGAGAGTATTTCTTTTGCAAAAAGCAGCTAGCATTCCTAAAATGCACTATACGATGCAAATAATGCTGCACAATTAGGAATTTTTACTATTTTCGAGGAACAATTAAAGCACTGTTACCCCATATGTGCTGCTGGTTAGTGTTCCCTTGTCGCCAAGGAGGTTCCGCAGCAACTTCAAGCCATGGCATGCATCAAAGATGACATGAATGTCTTGCTGGTGTTCTGGACACTCAAATGTCGTCATCAGGTCGTCGTAACGCTGCTCATGTACACGACAGCCGAGTAGTTTTGCCATTGACACATTGGCTCCTAGGCAGTCACAAATAACAGCCATCACGATGAGCCCGCACTCTTGCAGCTTCTGCAGGGCTTGCAGCAGGTCTCGAAGAACTTCGCCTGAGAGACCAGCATTTAAGAAATACCCAAATGGCATCTTCCACGGCGCTGCCAGTCCAAAAACCATGAACACAAGCGCGTCAGTGGCAAGTGGAGTGTTCTTTGGGTCACTCGGCTGTTGGCTCTTCTCTCCCAAATCAGGATAGCCGATGAGACGCCCTGTTGGAAGATCCAGCTCACACGCCTTTTTGATACTCATCGCATCCAACAAAACTGAGCACATGCGCTCATGAGGAGTGGCGTTTGCGTATTTAGTCTTCAGGTCATTGATGACCTCAGGCGTGAATCCTGGCCAGCTATCAACAGCCTTGAGCCATCGTCGTATTCTTTGCACACACGGCATAGGAAAAAGGGTGCTCACGTAGTCATAAGCTCGGGGCGAGTAGTAATGCAATGTTGCGGCAAAGGCTTTCATTTCAGGAGCATACCTCCTCCCACGGGGCTGTTCTGTTGCATTTCTTTGCCAATCCGCAACAATTGCTTTTGGCAAATTTCCTACTTGCTCTTTTGACACTGCTTGCGACTGTTCTTTTTGCTTTTGCAGTATCTGTGCCGCACTTTCGAAGCTTTCTGTCTTTTTCTGGTAGCGACTGGCTTTCCCTTCAAGCAACTTGACTTTTTTTCTTGCAGCATCCAGGTCCTCGCTGAGCCTCTTCACTCTGCTCTCGGGCTGTTCTGCTGAGCTGTACAAGTGGTCAACGAGGATGCTTTGCAGGCTTGTGCTTGGTGACTCAGCTGCAGTCTGCATGCAGGAGGAGCTGTGGGCCATTTCCTTGTTGGCTGGCATCGGCGAGTCTTGTTCCTGCAAATGAATGTTTACCACAGACTTACTCGACCGCTCATTTATAGAAACAATGAGAAACTAGATGGGCCAATTGGTATATACACTTTGTTCGAGAACAATTGAAAAGCTGGTAACGAAGGCAGGAGGTCTGCCTTCTACGAAGACCCAGGCTTTTTTGTGCTTGCACTGCAGTATACGTACACATATATGGACATATTAAAAAGCACGAAAAAAAACGTGTGTTCAAAAGAAAGTGTGCAGAAACTTACTCCGTGGGCAAATCATAATCGTGGAATAATATCATTGCCGAACCAACCACAACACAAAGCTATAAAGCCATAAGGCTTCACACAAACAACCATGATATAAGTACAGCTCACATTTCGACAAGGACACAATTAAAGTACAAACAAAGACAACCACTGTCTTCATTTGTCTTCTTTATTGTTCCTTGTCTCAGTGTGCAGTGATATTTAAATCATTGATCAACACCAATGAGCTCGTTCACATAATATGCTACAGTTCCTATAAAAATAAAAAAAATTTCTTGCCCGAACGTTTGAAAATTGCAACACTGCCATTTCTGGGTGTTCCTTATCACGTAAGCATATAACACTAGCTTATCAAAAACCGAGGGCGAGTAAATTAACAACTACAGAATTGCCCAAACCTGCACTCTTAGCTGCAGGCGTTTGTTTATAGCCATATACATAACCCAGGGGAGGACACTTTCTCCTTTTCTTTAATGTGCAATGCACGCTGTTTGCACACAGGCACATGTCAAGGCAAACGAGCCACTTCTTTTGCATTGGCGCATAATTATTTCTACATTTTAAAAAACGCCAGGCCTGCGCTGAAGCCGCAGCACAGTCACAGCGAAAGCTGGAAGAGCGGCGTTTCTAGAGCCCGTTAAGCTCTCTTGGGGCTACAATACAAGCACACTAGAAAGGTACCCACTACGCCATAAATCACAATTTTTGTGAACTTGGGAAGCACCTACTAAGCCATTATTCGTCATTCTGCGGAGAAGCGAGGCACCAGCTACACGTCTGTAAGGCATTATGTGCACTTTGTTGACGCGACGACTGATGAGGATGAAGAATTAAGGCTCAGCCCTTAGTAATGGGTTGGAATCTTTAAACGGCCCACCAGTTATATAATTTGCATTGGGTGACGCCCGGTCGTTATTTCCCTCTCCCGTCATGCTGTATAACATAGGTTGACGTGGGAGAGAGACGGGGGGGGGGCGAAGAACTTTACTGAGACCCTAAGAAAATGGATCATGCGCTTATGGGCTTCCTTGGCAACCAATACAAGTGCACTTGCGAGGAACCTACTACACTATAAATCAGTGTAATTTTACTGAGACCCCGAGGCAGTGGATCATGCGCTTATGGGCTTCCTTGGCAACCAATACAAGTGCACTTGCGAGGAACCCACTACGCTATAAATCACTGTAATTTTTGAGAAGTAGGGCAGCAGGCACTGTGCCATTTTTCGTCATTCTACGGAGAGCGTTGGTACCTGCTATACGCATGTAAGGCATTATGCGCACTTTGTTGATGCTGTGCCTGATGACGATGAAGAATTATGGCAGAGTCCTTTGTAATGGGTTGGAAGCATTCAACAACCTACTCGTTGCGCAATTCGCATTGTGTGACGCCTGGTTACAGAATTCGCGTTGTGCGACGCTTGGTGCTTATTTTACTCTTCTACCACGCTATATTGCATATGCTAATGTGGTTCCTTCCCGACATGAAGCCTGTATAGGACCTTTTTGCAAAGCAATTTCAAGCACCGGCATGGCTCAGAGGTTGAATACTGGGCTCCCACGCAGAGGGCCCAGGTTCGAACCTCGTTCCATCCTGGAATTTTTTTCTTATTTCGTTTTTTTTCTTATTTCGAGCGATACTGGTTACGGACACCGGCGGCGACGGCGGCGGCGGACAACTACGGCACCAAAAGCGGCAGGTGAAATGATCTCATAACAGCTTTCGCTGTAAAAAGGCAATCGGTGGGTAACTAATGCACACAGTCCACTTCACATACTGAGATTAGTATTAGTAGCTTCCCATCCGCTACTTTATGAGCCAGTGAGACGTAGCATTCATCAGTGTAAAACAAATGTCTCACTAGCATTGCCATTTGCCTATGTCAATGTGGAAAAATGTGCATATAAATTGTTTTTAGCAATTCTTCCTGTTGTCCACTTTCTTTGTTTTTCAAGGGAGGGGGGGGGGGGACGAGGCAACGTAAACTATATTTTGTTGTTTATGGGGATAAAGTGATGACATTCTGCATGCATATGTGATTTGCTGTGCCGATATTATAAATGAAATCGGTTTTCAGCTATCTGTTGCAGTTCTTGAGTAACGACACTTAGTAAACTCTCACTCACGTCACAAAATAAATAAATAATTCTGCCTACATATTCGAACATTTTTGCAGAACTATATTTACAAGAGGCCATTCTGTGCCATGAAGGCATTGGTTGATTTTTTAACATTCTCATAAGCACAAAAAAAAAATTTCGAGATGTCTTGTGCATATAGCTTCACTAGAAACTTTTACAACAAAAGACAATTCCAGAAATCTATGTGCCGCGCAGACAAACATCGACAGCTTTACGGCACCTACCGATGTTTCAGTCTAAATGCAAAAAAAAAAACCTAGGGGTTATACCTTTAGTATTTGTTGTGAAATGACACAGGGATGTCTGACGGCTACTGCGCAAGTTATGAAAGCTGAGAAAATGGAACTCTGAAGTCAGCTGGTTTTATTTTTTATCAGAGAAGTGCAGCATTGCGGCTACCTTGAGCTCCGTTCTCTCCTCTTTACGATGATGCAAACATGGCAGCACTGTGCCAAGGGAAAGCTGCAAGATTTCTATTTTCTAAAGCCCAGCTTTCTCATACTTTTTGTTGAGAGCACACCGGTGAAATGCTTTTTTTGCAACTTCTGTTGCTTATTTTCTCATATTTCTCCATGACGTAAAAAAGAATGGAAAACTGGATATCTTGACCACATTTATCATTGCTATTGACTTGTCCCCTTAATATTATGCAAAATATTGCGCTTTCTTAACGGAAACATTATTCCGCGATTTCTGTGCATTTCTTTGTTTTTAGTGAGGGCATGCGCGCACACGCCAACACACATGGAATGACGCCTTGCTAGTTGGTGTCAGTCATCTATAACCCCATTTTGTGCCAAATTAAGGTAGACAGCGTAGAAGCATGGGGCATGTACCAAGTTCACCTCTATTTGGTGCAAGACAAAGTTATACTTGCAACACCATTTTACTATGTTTGTTTCCCTGTGTAAAATAACAGCTGAGCAACAGCCTCTAAAAGAGCAGCTTTCACAACTTTAATTGCACTCTCTGTACTCCATGCAAGCAGCATGATCTGCATAGCTGGCTTCCTTGGCACATCAGCGTAAAGTGTGTGAGCGTCACGCATAAAATGATTTCCTACTGTTCACAACGAGCGCTGTTACCTTTTTTGCATTGTCAGTGCTACTACACTGCAAACGTTTTTTGTATTCATAATTGTAATGCAGTGTTACATTTGTTCATCTTTGAGCAGCAAGGTTTGTTCAAACTACTAGTTCATGGCCATGTATGCACTGGTACTTTGAATAAAAATAGCAGTATGGTTACCTTTTCTTTTCTGGCTGGTGTCATGAACTTTGATGGCATGGCACCCTCACGGAGGCGCCGGCGTTGCTCGCCAGCGTAGAAAACTGATTCTTCGAAATGTGCGGAGCACAGCATGTGGCGACCCGTTGGTAGAAAGCCTGGCTGGCTCATAGCCTGAAGCAATTTTTGCAGTAAGTCTGGGTCCTGTATCGGAAACCTGCACATCCAGAAAGGTTTTTCTTCTTTTGTAAGAACTGGTCTGCATAAAGCACAGCCTGCCAATGCTGTTCCTGCTGCCTTTGATCCATTTTTGGCAGGATATGCCTCTTGTAAATGCTTAAACAAGACAAGTTGAAGGAAACACATAGGTTTGAAGCCATTTCAAGTCATTTAACTTAGAATGTCACTGGAGCCAACATTTTATCAAGCGATTTTTTTATCAGCATTCCTTGTCCAACACATCCAACACTATTTACATGGCGGCATTGTGACTGTGCACAATTTCAACTGTGACCACTCGATAAAAAACAGTCTGTTTTTTGGTCTACATAACGATTTGCGGGGAGGGCACTCATTCTTTAAATGTTGCTACGAGGCATACACATGCCCATTCTTACTGCAATGCAGCATTGCACGTGAGTATCTGCTGACTAGATTTTTATATGTTGTGTTGGTTAATTTTTACAAATCGTGCCTCAACAACTCTTTGTTCTGTAAGTACTACTAAACTGAGCTTTTTCCCAGCATCAATCGTTTTCGCCAAACCATCTAGGTTTAGCTTTTTGCAAAGATTTCTTGCGTCTGTCTTAACCTTAGAAAGAGAAACATTATCTTTCAACTTGAAGACTGACGAAACTGCCTCACTCGCTTTGATTTTGTATAGGTCATTCGGAAGAACAAGAAAAGCACCTTCCTTATCTGATGCTAGTAGAGAAAAGGAATTATCCTTAAGGAAAGACGTGACTTGCTCAACAGGAACCTTGCCAACGGCTGCCTTGTAGTTGCTCAGAACGTCCAAACCCTCCGAAACACACCTCTCAGAGTAGTCATCCGGTGCCTTCCTTGAAATAGTCCTGACGAGGCCTAGAAGTTCCGCCCTAGTCGTTTTAAGCTCAACGGCATACTTGGGTCCCCTGTCGAGCACACGACGAATGCTGTCTGGAAGGCACACCTGACCCAAATTATGAACGGAGTTCTTGCCTGGTGAAGACTTCTTTTGCAACGAAGCTCGAAGTTCTGTCAGCATCAATCTCTAGCGAAATTCAGCGGTCGCGTCAGCAAGGTCTCGGTGTTCTCGCCACTCATAGTACCATGCAGGGAAAGAAACAGGCATTACCATTGATCGTGACCATGTTTGTTGGGCGTATGCTCCACGGGGTAGTAAGCCTTTGCTGCCGTTTGAGTCGGCCCACTCTAAAGTTGTGAAAAGGGCAATAATGAAGGCCTGCTTCGCGCACGCTTTGCGGAAGTCATGCTACCACAAGATCCAGGCCAGTTTTAACTCACAGGTTGAACGCCTCACTAATTCTGGATTCCCGTATCACGTTATGACCGCAGTGGCTGAGTGTCTGCTCAAGGAACAAAAAATGAGCCCAGAGATGCTTGCTCAAACACGTGAAAATAGACCAGAAAAAAGGAAGTATGTAGTCATTCCGTACATCCACGGCGTGGCCCATAACCTGAAGAGGATAGCCGGCAGGTGTGAGGTTGATGTTTTCTCTGCCCCTGAGAAGCTGGCTAGCCTGTGCAGGGCTGTCAACCCTGGAGCTAGAGAAACCCGCACCTGCACGACTAAGCATCGGAACAAGTTTGTTCCCTGCGTTCAAGGCGTGGTGTATTCCCTGCCATTGTCGTGTGGTAAACGATACATAGGCCAAACTGGCCGGTGTCTTAATGAGCGTCTCAAGGAACACGCTTACAGCGTTTCCTCGACAGTGTCTGGCCACCTGGGCATTCATTGCCGAGATTGTGGGTGCGTTCCTGAGTTTCATCTATGTGCGGTTGTGAAGCGTCATAGGGACCAGCTTACACGTGAAATACTGGAGGCCTTGGAAATAGCTAAGCTGGGTGACGCATGCGTGAGCAGACCTTCAGTTGCTTTGTCAGGAAAGGAGGTTGTTTATCTTTGTTCTGTAAGACAACGCAGGTATTGGCACAATTAGAACAGTTCCACATTGTTCACTGATGTGTTTATGGACTGCAAGGTCCCCTACATAGGAACAAACATGAAAAAAATAACGCTGCATTCCTAGGTAATCACGAAATGTCTGTGTACACTTCTCTTGCCCTCTAATTATAAAAGGTCGGCCAGTTTTTCTTTTACTTTAATATTTGCCTAACACAACATTTTGCGACCTTTCTTTACAGTTTCCCGACTCGAAACTGCATAATATATGTTTACACGCCCCCTAGCTCTCCCATAACTAATGTAAGGTACGACATTATGCAAGTAGAAATTACTTCTGATTGTGCTAATTGCATGACAATCACGGGATTTAATTTTTTTTATTTCCATGTTCCCAAGTTTTGCTGTGAACATTATGACACTTATTTATTATGGTTCCAAAGTGTAATCTTGAAGGCAGGCAACAGTATTCGCGAATTTTGAAAATTCGGCTAATATTATTCACGTCACCAATGCTGGTGTATCTTGGACAGAGGTAGCACCTCTACATGTTTGCACTTTAATTGTTATCTTACGTATCCTTTGTACACCTACTGTCTGCGCACGTGCACCTGAAGTCAAGCAATGTGACAACAGTGAAAATACGCATCAAATACTGCTTTTTTGATGATTAAATGCACTTTTTAGCTGACATTTTTCCCTGGGTAGTCACAGCTTAAGGATATAAAAACAAGGAGATTGCACGACACACTGAATTATGGCATATTGTACAATTAGGTTTTGTACTCACCTGTGAGGTGAGACAGCATTGTTTCCTTGCTCGCTTTTACTTGTACAAAAACGATAGGCGCAATTAACGCAAGGACATCGTTGGCGACGTTGGTAAAATTTTACGCACGTCGGGTACTAACATATGCAGCAAGCATACCTGGGCTAATATGCGCCCCCAAGCTTTTGAGGGACAGCAGCCAGGGCTGTCTGTGTTGTCAGCGTAAATTACACGAGAATGTTAAGCTAGAAGACGTTTACCGTACTTTTCATTGCCGAACCAGCTCCACGGAAAGTGCAGTAAGCTTCAGCTGAAGCGAAGGCAATGCATTGAGCAGACGGCGAGCAGACATAACTTCCGTGGCAGTTTCTCACGCCACTTCAAAAAAAAATTATTTTCCGTAATGCCATTTCATTTATTGAACAAAAGTGTCTTCGCATTGCAGGATTTTGTTACAGAATGAAGGGACACGCACGTTGACGCAATCGACAAAAACGTCGACACGGTGGACGCTGTTGGCCTATTTTGTCTGCAAATATAAGAAATATAAGTGCGACAAGCGCATTTAAGGACATTTTGGGAACCCCATGCAAATTGCACGACTGTTGCTGAACACTGTGTCCGATGCAGCAGCACATAAACGCCGCATCTCCAGGAGCAGACGACACTTGTACCAGACGACGTCGCGTTTTTTTTTTTTCGCTGGTGCGCCAGAGGGAAACAAACGATAGTTGTTGCATTTGATTTATTTGAGCACACAATAACTCTTGTCACAAGTTACAGATGAAGACATTCGTCGGTAAGTTGGTTATTAATTGCATATCACGTAAACAAAAGACGAAGGAGGCGTACGTCGGCAAGAAGGATTACCGCGATTCACACAGCGTTTCGGCAAGTTCATCATTACTCTGTTTTTTAACACGAAAGTGTTTTATGCCGGGGTCCACCAAGACTTCAGTGACGTATTTACGTCACGGAAATGACGTCTAAAAAATATACACGATCAGATGGCAAAGAAAAAAAGTTCCGTCTACGGGCATCGAACCCACGACCGCTCGGTCCGCAACAACAGATGCCGGGCACGCTATCCACTGCGCCACGGTCTTTTTTATTTATTTTTTTTCTTTATAGACTCTAGATGGTTTACAAACGCGCCTTTTATATCTACCACTCTCCCGGTTGGCTGGGTCGTGTTTACCTCTGGGGGGGGGGGGGGGGGGGTAAGGTAAAGTAATTCGTCATTGCTGTGGCCTCGCGACTAGCACCTGCAACGCGTTACGCGTCCGTCCCATTCGGCGCGTTTTCAATAGAAGTTGAATTTTGTCAATGCCTTAACACACCGCGAGGTGGCGACCTTTGCCCAAGCGTCGTAAAAGCGTCGGCCTCGTTCTGCATCACGCTAATACAAATAAAAAATAGCTCTGCGACGCGCGCCTGCCTCACCTGGCTGTAACACCGCGTTCCCCGCTCACGCGCTCGCCCCCAGAAACATCGCGGCCGGGCTACCGAGGCGGCACGACGCGCTTTGCGTTTCCCTCTGTCCGGCCGTGGTGGTGGTGTTCAATCACATTTTAAGATGCCACGGGATGACGACCAAGTTCTGCGTCCAATATGCGACGCTCTTCACGCCTAGTTCTCTGATTACGCTTTCACCGTTTACTACTCCAGCTACCACAATGGTTTGTTTAATCATTTAGCAGGGACGTTAGTCGTCGGGATGGAGATGTACCACCAATCATCAAAGTGGGCACATCCACGTTAAACGGTGCTATAGCTGCCAGACAGCAATATACATTGTGGAAACTCTCTTATATCAATGTACAGTAAACATTCAGTTACTTCTGTCAGGGCACGCTTTACTTTCGTGTTATTCCGATTCCTATGGCGGAGGGATCAACCATGCTTTTTTAAAGCTTTAGCACAGCACATGACATCTGCACTTTCTCATACAACACAATATTTTTTTATTGAGATTGATTACAACTACAAAACGCTAGAGCACCGGACGCGTTATTCGCAGGTCGCAGGTTCGGTCCCTGCCCGCGGCAAGTTATCTTTTCGTCCACTTTTCTTTCTTCACATTTACCTTACATTTACTACTAATAACATCCCCTATACTTTCCTTGGCATTATTGTCCGTTAGTGCTCATTAATATTGTGTATAACAAAGAAAAACGAGCCCTTAAGATTTCCTCTTCTTTCCTTCATTCATAGCGAGGGTCTCGTTCTGGCAGACTTGATGCTTTCAGGTAGTATGCGAGGTGTGGCGAAGCAATTGGTACTGCTTAACGGTTGCGCTCTCCAGCGGCTCCTAGTGGGTCGTCCTCTTCAAAACGCCGCTCGCGCTCTCGGAGCCCGTGCTCTTGCCTTGACTGTCGCCATAGTGCATTGTCGCCGAGTGCCGTCCAATAAACAGCTTAACAAATTGGTGGAGAGTGCTGTGCTCCCATTCAATGCCCCTGGAGCTTCGTTCCCGTACTCTGCCATCTACCATGCCTCAAGACGCCGCTCAGCAAACGCCGCCTCCCACACCGACCACATGTCCCGGTGTCCCACGCATCCGCGATCCACCTATCTTCACTGGCGCCGATGGCACCGACGTGGAGGACTGGCTCGCAATTTACGAGCGCGTGAGCGTACCCAACAAATGGGACGAAGCAGGCAAGTTGAGCAACTTGGTCTCCTACCTCGCGGGAGTAGCAAGCTTGTGGTACAACAACCACGCGTCCGATTTTGCTACTTGGTCGGATTTCAAGACCGCCGTCATCAACGTTTTTGGCCGCCCTGCAGTTCGTAAGCTGCAAGCAGAACAGCGCTTACGCGAACGAGCTCAGCAGGCCGGTGAATCTTTCACCAGTTATATCGAAGACGTCCTGGACTTGTGTAAGAAAGCCAACGGCACCATGTCCGAGTCTGACAAGATCCGGAACGTTATGAAGGGCATTGACGACGATGCCTTCACCATGTTGCTCGCTAAAAACCCTTCCACCGTGGCCGAGGTCATAACACTGTGCCAGAGCTACGAGGAGCTCCGCCGGCAACGTTCGATGACCCGTCGCTCTCCATCACGCGACGAAGATCTTGCTGGCTTGGCGGCCATACCTGACCAGGCCACGCTGCTGGCAGAAATGAAGGCATTCGTGCGCGAGGAAATCGCACGCCAGTTCTCTCTCCTGGCCTTCGCCCACCCGCCGCACGTTCAACAGTCGTCGACGACCCTTCTTCCTCCCATCCGCCGAGCGATTGAGCAGGAAATCGCGGAGGTGATGCCTGAGTACCACCAGCAACCTCCGGCTCCTGCGCCACAGAGTTACGCTCAGGTTGTCGCCAGGACGCACCAGGCAATCCCTGCGGCTGCACCGTTGAGTTACGCCGAAGCCGCCGCTAGACCTCCGTCCTTCGAAGCGGGCGTGCCGGCTACGTATGCTGCCGTCATCCCTAGGCCCCGACTGCAACCCACCTTGCAGTCATTTCAGCAGCCGCCCCGTCAATCGCATCCTGCGACGTGGGCGGGACCTGCCCCGGCGAACCGATGGCGCACACCCGACAATCGGCCCATCTGCTTTGCATGCGGTTATGCCGGACACGTGGCCCGTTACTGCCATCGCGTGCAGCCGCCTCGAGTCGCGTCAACCACCACCAGCCAGTCCAGCCGTGCATTCTACGACCCGCCTATGTCGCCGACGTCACGCCCAGCTCCATCCACTCGCCGCTCTCCGTCTCCACGCCGTCGCTCACTGTCACCAATGCGGCCACGTTCTGTCGCACGAGAGCAGGAAAACTAGTCGTCGCAGTCCAAGAGGCAAGGGCTGCGACGCTATCGAACTGTAAAAGCCCTCAGAGAAGTCCGTCGAATGTCATAGACGTGTTGGTTGACGGTGTTCGCGCATCTGCCCTTGTCGACACCGGAGCCGCCGTATCCGTTATGGACGCAAAACTTAGCCGCTTACTTCGAAAAGTGACGACGCCACTTTCTGGGATGTCCCTCCGTACCGCCAGCTCCCAGAGTATTAGGCCTACAGCAGTATGCACTTCTCGCGTCGTCATTCAGGACGTTCTGTACGACGTCGAGTTCATCATAATTGCTGCATGCTCCCACGACGTCATCCTGGGATGGGATTTTCTCTCCCGCCACGACGCCATAATTCACTGCGCACCAGCCGCCCTCGAACTCTCACCGTTCTCACATTTGACGCCGGCAGACAGTCCATCGGCATTCACCAAGACCCTCGTCAAAGACGATACCAAAGTTCCTCCAAACTCGTCGACGGCTGTGCCAGTTTATTGCGCCGGTCTCTGCGACACAATTGCACTCCTTTCGCCATCTGACCGCGTTTGCACTAGGAAAGGGTTGCTGGTACCTTTCGCGACCGTGCAAGTCACTCAGGGTAGCACCGCTATATTTGTTACCAACCCATCCCCGCACATTGTTACGTTGGTGCGAGGGGAATGTCTCGGCAGAGTGGAGCCCCTCGAAGACGCACAAGTTCTGGACGCACCCGATGACTCGCACTGCACCAGTTCCCGTACCATCAGTGCCGTTTCCACGTCTGATTCCTCACCCGCGGATGTATTTGGTCCCTCCATTGCTGACAACCTTACGTCGGTCCAGCGTTCTCAGCTTCTGTGCCTGTTGGAAGAATTTCGTTCTTCTTTCGATGTCGGGCAAACTTCTCTCGGCCGCACGTCCGCTGTTACGCATCGCATCGACACTGGCGCCCAACCACCACTGCGGCAACGTCCATATCGCGTGTCTCCCACAGAACGTCGGGTAATTAATGAGCAAGTGGACGATATGCTTCGACGCGACGTTATTCGACCCTCGGACAGCCCGTGGGCGTCTCCTGTTGTTCTCGTTGCCAAGAAGGACGGTTCTGTGCGCTTCTGTGTGGACTACCGAAGGCTCAACAAGATCACTCGGAAGGATGTTTATCCACTGCCGCGAATCGACGACGCGATTGACAGCCTCCAAGGAGCAGAATACTTTTCATCTCTCGATTTGCGCTCGGGGTACTGGCAAGTACCCATGGCTGATGACGCTCGACCGAAGACAGCCTTTGTCACGCCCGACGGCTTGTACGAGTTCAACGTCATGCCGTTTGGTCTGTGCAATGCGCCCGCGACCTTCGAGCGCATGATGGACACCGTTCTGCGCAACTTGAAATGGCACACGTGCTTGTGTTACCTGGACGACGTCGTCGTTTTCGCTCCGGACTTCTCCACGCATCTTCAACGTCTGCGGCATGTTTTGACGCGTTTGACCAACGCCGGCCTCCAACTGAACCTGAAGAAGTGCCGATTTGCAGCACGGCAGCTGACAATCCTAGGCTACGTCGTGTCCAAGGACGGAATCCTTCCCGATCCGGCCAAGCTTCGGGCCGTGGCCGAATTTCCCAAACCTACGTCCGTCAAAGAACTGCGCAGTTTCGTAGGACTGTGCTCCTATTTTCGACGTTTCATACGCAACTTTGCCACCATCATATCGCCGCTGACGAAGCTCCTTGGAAGTAACGGGCCCCTACAGTCGTGGTCGTCCGAATGCGACGACGCGTTCGCAAAGCTCCGTCGTTTGTTGACGTCTCCTCCCATACTACGCCACTACGACCCTACGGCCCCAACGGAGGTACACACGGACGCCAGCGGTGTAGGCCTCGGTGCTGTTCTTGCGCAACGCAAACCAGGGTTCCCCGAATATGTCGTCGCCTACGCAAGTCGTACGCTTACTAGAGCCGAGACCAATTACACTGTCACGGAAAAAGAGTGCCTGGCGATCATCTGGGCCCTTACAAAATTTCGACCTTATTTGTATGGTCGCCCATTTGATGTCGTCACCGATCACCACGCACTATGCTGGCTGTCATCATTGAAGGATCCCTCGGGCCGTCTCGCCCGTTGGGCACTTCGCCTGCAAGACTACGACATCCGCGTGCTGTACCGCAACGGACGTCAGCATGCTGACGCCGACGCCCTCTCGCGCTCCCCCTTGCCTGACGACAATGCCTCCTGCTCAGTGTCTCACACTGCTGTTTCTTCTATCGATGTTCACACCATCGCTACCGAGCAGCGCAAGGATAAATGGATCGCTTCGCTAATAGACTTGCTCACTGATCCGTCGACAACACCAACCACTCGCGCGTTGCGTCGTCAAGCCCACCATTTCGCCATTCGTGACGACCTACTGCACCGGCGCAATTACAACGCCGACGGCCGCCAGTGGCTACTTGTGATACCCCGAAGTCTGCGTGCTGAAATATGCGAGTCCTTCCACTCTGATCCGCAATGCGCGCACTCTGGCGTATCCAAAACTTACCACCGCATTCGACAACGATACTTCTGGCGAGGGATGTACCGCTACGTGCAAAGGTCGTCCGCTCCTGCCTCGATTGCCAACGCCGAAAACCTTCAACGCACGTGTCACCAGTCGGTCTACAGCCATTACCTTGCCCTAACCGTCCGTTTGGGCGCGTGGGCATCGATTTGTATGGACCACTTCCTCTGACGTCGGCTGGTAACCGTTGGGCCATCGTCGCCGTTGACCATCTTACGCGATACGCCGAAACCGCTGCCCTCCCAGCGGCTACAGCGCGTGATGTTGCCTCCTTCCTGTTACACCGATTCATGCTGCGTCACGGTCCACCCCAGGAGCTTCTCAGCGATCGAGGCCGTGTCTTCTTGTCGGAAGTCGTCGAAGCCATTCTCAAAGAGTGCCATGCTGTTCATCGCAAAACTACTGCTTACCACCCGCAGACGAATGGCCTAACCGAACGCTTCAACCGCACGCTCGGCGACATGCTCTCAATGTACGTCGCCGCCGATCACACAAATTGGGATGCCATTCTGCCCTTCGTCACCTACGCCTATAATACCGCCCCTCAGAGCACTACTGGTTTTTCACCCTTCTTCCTGTTGTACGGAAGGCACCCGTTGCACACCATTGACACGATACTACCCTACAAGCCGGATCCATCTGATTGTGCGCCTATTTCTGACACAGCCAGGCTTGCTGAAGAGTGTCGCGAGCTTGCAAAGGCCTTTACAACGCACGAACAAGAGCGGCAGAAGAGCCTTCGCGGTGGCACCACCACTTCTGAGTCCACGTTCCTCCCCGGAGCGCTCGTATGGCTCTCGGTCCCTACCACTGCAACCGGCCTCTCTTCAAAACTACTGCCGAAATACGAAGGCCCTTACCGGGTCGTCGAGCGCACGTCCCCGGTCAACTACCTGATCGAACCCATCGAACCAGCTTCGGACATGCGCCGTCGAGGGCGCGACATAGTCAACGTGGAGCGCCTCAAGGCCTACTATGACCCACTCATAGTAACGAGCTGTTAGGTCGCCGGACGGCTCCCTTTTCGTCCCCGGGGTAATTGTGGCGAAGCAATTGGTACTGCTTAACGGTTGCGCTCTCCAGCGGCTCCTAGTGGGTCGTCCTCTTCAAAACGCCGCTCGCGCTCTCGGAGCCCGTGCTCTTGCCTTGACTGTCGCCATAGTGCATTGTCGCCGAGTGCCGTCCAATAAACAGCTTAACAGAGGGATTATTAGTCAGCTGCCAGCTCGTAATAAGTTCACGTGCTACGTGACGCCAACAGGCAGAAAAAGAGAGTTCCACACTCGCCGTCATGGCTACTGGCGGCGCTGACTGACACTCCCACGTTTAAATATACATATATACCCCATAAAGTGGACGGAGGGATGACCGCCGCGGTACTCAGTTGGTAGAGCATCGGACACGTTATTCGAAGGTCGCAGGTTCGGTCCCTGCCTGCGGCAAGTTATCTTTTCGTCCACTTTTCTTTCTTCACATTTACCTTACATTTACTACTAATAACATCCCCTATAGATTCCTTGGCATTATTGTCTGTTAGTGCTCATTAATATTGTGCATAACAAAAAAATCATGCCATATCCACGAAGTGAATGATGATGAGTGGGCGAAGCTCCGGAGGTAATCTGGTAAACCGCCAATCCCCGTAAATTTTGCCCACTCGATCATCATACAAAGACCTGACACACAAACGCGGGGGTCCTCATACATACTACAACATACATACATACATACTACATACTACAACGTTAAGCTCAGGGGAACGTTTATTGTCGGCGTTGCCGTTTTGCCTTGCCTTTCGTGGGCGAGAGCGCCTTCACGATTGTTTTCATCCATGGCAGAAAGAGAATGTGTGGTCTGCAACATGCTTATACTTCATGGTCATCAGCGTCTTCGTTATCACGTGTAGTGGGTACATTCCACTATACTGGAACGCGCTTATTCTTCATGGTCATCAGTCGTCATCGTCATGGAACGCGCTTATACTTCATGGTCATCAGCGTCATCGTCATCGTTATCACGTGTAGTGGGTACATTCCACTATACTGGAACGCGCTTATTATTCATGGTCATCAGTGGTCATCGTCATCTTTATCACATGGAGTGGATACATCCCACTATGCGTGGCTACACACTACATACTACAAAGGAGGGACAGGCCCACACCCTGAGGAGCTTCGCCCCTAAAAAAACGAGCCCTTAAGATTTCCACTTCTTTCCTTCATCCAAAACGCTGAAGCTGTACGATTTGAGATAAAAAACTGCCTAGTGGGACATCCCACTACACACAAAGAATCGATTGAGCCATAGAGTTTCTTACAAAAATACCTAGAGGGAAATCTGGCGCCACCGTCTACGCGAATTTCTTAAGGGGCGCCGTTGGAGCGCTGGGAATGACGGTATATGTGTCTGCGAGGCTTGTGTTGGCCGGTGTTGAGCAAGGCTTCGGCTCAAAAGCGGATACGACTGCGCAAACAAAGCTTCTCCAAAACAAAACTTTTATAAGCGGATGTCATTTACGCGTATTATATTTTAAAATAAACGTCCACTCAACTTGACGGCTTAACCAAACGGCGAAAGCAAGAAACAGACGACGAACATTCGCTGCCTTTGTCGTCTGCCTGCCAAGTTTAGCGGCCTTTGGTTACTTTTTACGCTTCGTAAAACTATAAATTGACGCAGAAGCTTCCAGTGTTAATAAAACTCGTTTTGCTGCAGTAATAAAAAACAAATAGCTCACTACGTGCTCGTTCAGTAAGAAATCAACCATTTCGACGCAAGGAACGCGTTGAAGCCAGACGCGTCTTCGAGGTGTCTGGGCTCTACGTGAAGGATACGAATCCGAGTCAAGTTCGAAGCTCACATCTATTATGACCCTCGTGAAAATAGCGCTTCGTTATTCTGACCCGGGTCAAAATAAGGGAACGCTATTTTCACTCAACTTGGCTTGGATCTGTGAAAGATAGTGGCTATTTGCCTAAACTTTACGACGACGATTCAGGCAGCCTACAATACGCTTTTTTGGCTTTTTGCTAGTAGGCAGGTGTTTTATTTTTTTTTTTGCGTGTGCGTTATCGACTGCACACTTAGGTTGATGTTCGTGTGCGGCTATTTATCATTGCCCGTGTGCTCAGAGAACACCCATACACTTGTGTGCTTGTTGAGGAGTCAATAATGGGATCGTTGGTCTTTGAATGCGTGTGTTATCGGCTGCACACTTACGTAATTTGTGCTCGGTATATGGCTTTTGTGTGGTGCCTTTGTGTGGTGCGTGTGTGGTGGTCGATTTGTGGCCATCCGTTCGTTGTACTGGTTGTACCAGTTATACTGTGCGCGTTTCAATGAAAGTACGTTTTTTATCCCGGCATTCCCATGCGTCCAACAGCTCGCAGCGCCACTTTTCCCTCTAGGTAAGTGTAGGAAACTCTATGGATTGAGCATAGACGTCTCACGGGTAATACACATTCATCTTTTGACGCATTTAAAAACAATAATAAAGTTCACCCGATCTGAAATTTAGGCGTAATGCACGTAAAAAACATTCAAATTTTCTTCTTTTTCTCAACAAATTGCTGCTAAATCTAGACGTCCATAGGAAAGGCAACATTGAAACTGTACCAACATTTCTTTACATTTTTAAGTAATCATACTGTTTTAAAACGTTTAAATGTAATATCTGTGCATGTCATAATTATCACAATATGTTTTATGTGTACTTTAATAACTACGAGTTGTTTTAAGTCAAAAAGTCATACAGAGCCAAAAGAACGAAGACTAGGCGAATTTGTGTACTACCCATCATTCCCATGCTGGCTGAAGCGCCGTGCGTTGCAGCTCCCATAGACACTAGCGCCAGAGTTCCCTCTAGTGTATTTATAGGAAACTCTATGGGTGTCGGCACGGCGTCTGTCATCTTTCGTGTAGCGTTCGTCGGCGTCTAAAGAGATGCGTAATCGCAAAGTTTGTTGTATGCATTAGCTGTACGTTGCAGCACTCCGCAAAAAAAGCGATCATAACAACAGCTGCCACCCGAGAATATTTGGATTGCGCGACTAAGATGCACAGGAGACGCCACCTTCCGGGACAAACAGGGGACCTTCCGGTGGCTTCACAAGCGCCTTCCTCGGAGAGCGGGGATGCGCCGTCCAGCCTTTTAAAGACGATAGTCTTTCTTGGGGAACTTAAACGCAGAAATTTTGGTCTGTCTGTCTTTCTGTCTGTCTTTCTGTTTGTCGGCACGTCCCTCGATTCAGCCACTCGGCCAAAGTTGAACCACTTGCCCAAGGGCCAGCCGTCTTGAACTGGTACTGCTGTTCATACTTGTGAACGTTGTCGATCAAAAAGTAAATATCATGCATATCTGAGGTGCAACATCACTAGGTAAGTATTAGGTGGCGTGTTCCTTTAATAGAAAATGCATACATACGTAATTTTAAGGACCCTAGTTTCTTAAGCTGCGCTGAAAATGCGTAAGAATGGAAGCTTGAGCGAGTTGGTATGCGTTCATCTTTGTTGAAACAGCGTTTACTAGACGACGACGAAGTAAAAGAAGGCACAGGACAGGCAGCGCCTGTCCTGTGCTTTCTTTTACTTCGTCGTCGTCTAGTGAGCGCTGTTTCAACAAAGCTGAAAATGCGACTGCGCTGAAATTTGCCTTCCTCCGTGCCCTTCGCACGAGCTCATTGTTGTGTTTCGGTTTCGGTTCTGTTGCACTGTGCGAATGCCATGGGTTGATGTTGAAAAACTTTAGTTTTGAGAAGGCCAAGAAGGTGAAAAAAAATATTTAAAAAATGAAAAAGCAGCGTTGTGGGCGGCCTTCAGGCTGCCGGTTGTGGGCGCCGCTCTGGCGTTCCTGTTTTACCCAGGCGACGTGTAAATAAAAGAGTGTGTGGAGAGTACTCGTTGAGTGCGGACGTTTCTCTGCTTCAGCGCTTCGCGCCAAACCGCGTTTTCGGGCTGGCTGGCGTCCCCGCCGGTCGCGTTGGTCACCGCCGGTCTTCGCCTGCTGCTGCGCCGGGACTACCAGCACGCAACACAGCACTCATGTTTCCCGACGTATTGCCAGATGGCGTCCATATCTCACAAAACGCCTCTTCTATCGTCTTTACACGACATTTGCAGCGAAGCACGCAGATACGCGGCCAATTTTTTAATGGAGGTCAGTGGGGTCTTAAGGCAGTAATGCGTGAGCCTTTTGTAATGGGTGGCTGGCTTTAAACCACCAAGTCGTTATGATATTCACATCGCGTGACGCCCGGTGGCAATGTACGCTAGTACCACGCAATATTACTGCAATATTACATCTCGTACTATGACACCTGTATACAGGACGCGTATGTTTGTGAAGCATGAAAGTTACTTTCAGTGCAGTTCCAAGCAAAGGCGTGGCTGTTCAGCAAAGAGGTGACTTTTTACCGTGGGGATCCAATTGCTTACTGTGTCGAAAACCAGAGTCGGTAGGGCACGTCTTTATCGACTGCTGGGACGCCTTTTTATTTTGGGATGTTCTCCAAAGAACACTTATATTCCCACTTACACCACGCGGGATTCGGTTCTTAGGAATAGAACCGGGACTTTTAAAATATGTTGAGGCGTTTATTGGACGGTAGTCGGCGACGATATGCAATGGCGACAGTCAAGGCAGAAACACCGACTCAGAGCGCGCGCGCGAACAGCCAAAGGGGACGACCCACTAGAAGGCTATGGAGAGCGCAACCCATTAGTCATTGAAGGCTTCGCTACAATTTCCCCGGGTACGAAAAGGGAGCCGTCCGGCGACCTAACAGCTCGTCACTATGAGTGGGTCATAGTAGGCCTTGAGGCGCTCCACGTTGACGATGTCGCGCCCTCGACGGCGCATGTCCGAGGATGGTTCGATGGGTTCGATCACGTAGTTGACCGGGGATGTGCGCTCGACGACCCGGTAGGGGCCTTCGTATTTCGGCAGTAGTTTTGTAGAGAGGCCAGTTGCAGTGGTAGGAACCGAGAGCCATACGAGCGCTCCAGGGAGGAACGTGGACTCAGAAGTGGTGGTTCCACCGCGAATGCTCTTTTGCCGCTCTTGTTCCTGCGTTGTAAACGTCTTGGCAAGCTCGCGACACTCTTCCGCAAGCCTGGCTGTGTCAGATATCGGCGCACACTCAGTTGAATCCGGCTTGTATGGGAGTATCGTGTCGATGGTGTGCGACGGGTGCCTTCCGTACAATAGGAAGAATGGTGAAAAACCTGTAGTGCTCTGAGGGGCGGTATTATAGGCGTAGGTGACAAAGGGCAGAATGGCATCCCAATTTGTGTGATCGGCGGCGACGTACATTGAGAGCATGTCGCCGAGCGTACGGTTAAAGCGTTCGGTTAGGCCATTCGTCTGCGGGTGGTAAGCAGTAGTTTTGCGGTGAACAGCATGGCACTCTTTGAGAATGGCTTCGACGACTTCCGACAAGAAGACACGGCCTCGATCGCTGAGAAGCTCCTGGGGTGGACCGTGGCGTAGCATGAATCGGTGTAGCAGGAAGGAGGCAACATCGCGCGCTGTAGCCGCTGGGAGAGCGGCGGTTTCGGCGTATCGCGTAAGGTGGTCAACAGCGACGATGGCCCAGCGGTTACCAGCCGATGTCAGAGGAAGTGGTCCGTACAAGTCGATGCCCACGCGCCCGAACGGACGGTTCGGGCAAGGTAATGGTTGTAGACCGGCGGGTGACACGTGCGTTGAAGGTTTTCGGCGTTGGCAATCGAGGCAGGAGCGAACGAACTTCTGCACGTAGCGGTACATCCCTCGCCAGAAGTATCGTTGTCGAATGCGGTGGTAAGTTTTGGATACCCCAGAGTGCGCGCATTGTGGATCAGAGTGGAAAGACTCGCATATTGCAGAACGCAGACTGCGGGGTATCACAAGGAGCCACTGGCGGCCGTCGGCGTTGTAATTGCGTCGGTGCAGTAGGTCGTCACGAATGGTGAAATGGTGGGCTTGACGACGCAACGCGCGAGTGATTGGTGTTGCCGACGGATCAGTGAGGAAGTCTATCAGCGAGGCGATCCAATTATCCTTGCGTTGTTCGGTAGCGATGGTGTGAACGTCGATGGAAGAAACAACATTGTTAGGTACCGAGCAGGGGGCATCGTCGTCAGGCAAGGGGGAGCGCGAGAGGGCGTCGGCGTCAGCATGCTGGCGTCCGTTGCGGTACAGCACACGAATATCGTAGTCCTGTAGGCGAAGTGCCCAGCGGGCGAGGCGGCCTGAGGGATCCTTCAATGACGACAACCAGCATAATGCATGATGGTCGGTGATGACATCAAATGGGCGGCCATATAAATAGGGTCGGAACTTTGTAAGGGCCCATATGATCGCGAGGCATTCCTTTTCGGTGACGGTGTAATTGGTCTCGGCTTTAGTAAGCGTACGACTTGCATATGCCACGACATATTCAGGGAACCCTGGTTTGCGCTGCGCAAGGACAGCGCCAAGGCCAACACCGCTGGCGTCTGTGTGTACCTCTGTAGGGGCCGTAGGGTCGTAGTGGCGTAGTATGGGAGGCGACGTCAACAAACGACGGAGCTTTGCGAAAGCGTCGTCGCACTCCGACGACCACGAATGGAGGGGCCCGTTACTTCCGAGCAGCTTCGTCAGCGGTGATATGATAGTCGCGAAGTTTCGAATGAAGCGCCGAAAGTAGGAACACAGTCCTACGAAACTGCGCAGTTCTTTGACGGACGTAGGTTTCGGGAACTCGGTCACGGCCCGAAGTTTGGCTGGATCGGGGAGAATTCCGTCCTTGGACACGACGTAGGACACGGCTTCGCTACAAATACGATATGTTCTTTCTCCTTGGCTTGCACAGTACATGACGAAGACGGATGGCAGTTAGGCAGTGTGATTGAGATGCTCGGCCAGTTCGTATTTATTTTATTGAACAAATGTGCAAGTTGCGAGAAGTATTTGCAAAACTTTGCTACGATGATGAACTACTGAATGTTATGGGCAACCTGTGTCATCTGAAACCATTTTAAGTGTGTGTGGCACGTGGCATACTATTATAACACTAAGCTATACTCCATCTCACAAGCTGGTTGCAGCACTGTTCGCGTAGCAGTACGGGGTGCACGACGGCGGTATCCCGGCGCACTGCAAAATAGTACGCTCATTGGGCGTCTATATGTTGGTCTAATGACTACAATAAGTGCTTTTGTGCGTGCTCCTATTCACTCCGTTCGGGACCTATAGAGGGCGCCTTGAAAGACGGACGCAGCGCCACTTGCGGTGCGGCGAGCGTGCGTCGTTGAGAGCCTTAGCAGACAACAGTGCGTCATTGCTTTGACAGCTATGGCGGCGTAAGCGCCCGTGGCTGGCGCGTTAGTCCTTCGAGCTGGATTTAAAGATATTGCAGTGGGATCGTTCTTCCGCGATGCCACCATTAAAAAAGGGGAAAACCTGCACGAGAGCGGCCACGTTTTTGACGTGAGTGAACGCTTGGCTACGGCGTCGTCAGTACTGACGGCTAAATGCGTGCGTCGGGCGTGCGTCACACAAGAGGCTTACTCCATAGCTATCGAGGTAAGCTGTCATTCTTTCATGCTTAGAATATTATTGGTGCATGCCCACTACCCGTGTACTTGCAAAATGCTCAGAACATTTAGAATTATCGACGGCTCCACAGCCACTCGCCGTGGAAACTTCGGCGAGTGGCCGGGCGGCGTGGTTATTTGTTGGCGGCTTCGTGTCATGTCGATTCGCAGCCACTGAGTATTTTGCTTGAAATTGTCGCGCGTAGCAACGACCTTATTGCAGCATCATCATCGCTCATCATGATCGTTCTTACCTCGCCGCTCGCGCGGCTCATGCCAAGAGCTTGAGATGCGGGCGAGAAATAAACGTGTTACGATCGGCCCCGCTTCGTCTTTCGCTTCAACTGATGTGGCGCCGACGACGGCACGGTCACTTCGGCCACCATCAGTCTCCCTCATTTGCTACAACCTCTTTCGTTGTTTATGCTACTTTCCAAAACAAACATTGCGCTTCCGTCGCAACAGCGTTCACAAAGCTTCGTTTTTTTTCGTGGATACTCTGCAGTTTTGTTACTCTGCGTCCTAGATTGATCCTACCGAGTGCGCAAAGCGCTGCAGGGCCGCTAGGTGTATTTACGGTAATATACCACGTAACTCAATTCGCCCCTTAATTAATGGTCCTAACAAATCAACCCAGCAAGTTACTGACCTCGCATTGCATTCCTCAAATTTGTGAATTGTAGATGGCGAGTTAATTAGGTTCATTAAAATCTTCCATCAATCCTGAGCCTTATTAAAATGCCTTGCGTATGTTTTTCTCTCCAGCTCGATGCCACCAGGAACGTCACACAAGCTCATTGCACCTGCCGAGGTGGTATCTCAGGCCAGTGCAAGCATGCAGCGGCAGTGGTTACGTTCGTCAACAAGGAAGACACCTTGACAAAGACGTCTGTCAAGAACGTATGGAAGAGGCCATCTGCCAAGCAGCTGGGAATGTACAACAAGGAAGTCTTGTTCTCCGAGATGTACCCTCCTAAACCCCCAGATCAGAAGCTGGTGAGGCAACCCGTGCCCAGAGCCATCATCGACTCAAACTGCCCCTTGGGCATCATGCTACGCCAAGAGCAAGAAATAGCTGAAAACCTGGCTCATTTGGACAAGGTGCTCGGACGGCTAGGACAGCCGAGCAATATATTTGGAGCAGAAAGCATCCCAGTTGAAGAAGTAAGCGATGACTTTCTTCTCAAGGTCGTGGTCACTGAGGAAGAACGCAATGACATCGCTAAGCAGACAATTCTGCAAAGTGGATGCCCGCAGTGGCATTGTGCGCGGGCTTTGAGAATTTCTTCCAGCTCCAAAGCTCACCGTATCAAGATACGTCAAGCGGACTTCGAGAGCTTGGCACAACAACTTGTTACGCCGCGACCTTTAAAAACCGCTGCATGTGCATATGGCATATCAATGGAACCAGTTGCACGAAAAGAATACGAGTCCAAAACGGGCCGCAAGGTGATTCAAGTCGGACTTGTGATCAGCACTTCGCAGCCGTGGCTGTGCTGCAGTCCCGATGGCTTGATTGATGAAGAAGGAATCCGCTTGCTGGGGATCAAGGCCCCTTACAGGTGCGAGTCACGGCCTGTAGTTGACCGCGATATCAACGTCGACATCTCCACTTCAATGGAAAAAACCTGCAACTACGAGAAAGTCGCCCCTACTACACACAGGTTCAAATAAGCATGTATGTAGTAGGTGCGAGCAGATGCGACTTCTACGTGTACTCGCCAAAAGGGTCAAAATGTATGGAAGTAAGAAGGGACGATTCCTTTCTGGAAGAAGTCGTGCCAAAATTGGAGTGGGGTGTTTTAGGCACTACTTCCCTGCTGCGCTGAGGCAGCAAAGTTTGTGTTAAACTCTAATATTAATTACTGGGGTATAACGTCCCGAAACCACGATATGATTATGAGGGATGCCGTAGTGGAGGGCTCCGGAAATTTTGACCCCCTGGGGTTCTTCAACATGCATACCTAAATACACGGGCCTCAAGCATTTTCGCCTCCACCGAAAATGCGTGTGTTAAACTCTAGCATTACGTTGCGTATAAAGGAATTTGCTGAGGTTTTCTTTATTGATTTGTAATTTTTTTCTTTTACGACTACAGTTACATGCCTTGTTCAACTGTTTACTTAGCATGAAACTTCTCTATGTGCAATGGTGTATAATGTTTTTTGTTGCTGCATGCTCCAAGTATAGGCATTCAGGTGCTGGAGTCCTAGTCAGGCAGAGAACGTCTGCTTTTTATTGCTTAAAATAATCTAGCGTTACGTTCCGTATAAAGAAATTCGCTGAGGTTTCCTGTATTGATTTGTAATTTTTTTCTTTATGACTGCAAAGTTACATGCTTTGTGCAGTTGTTTACTTAGCATGAAACTTCTCTATGTGCAATAGTGTATAATGTTTTTTGTATTTGTTATGTGCAATAATGTATGTTTTTTGTTGCTGCATGCTCCCAGTGTGGGCATTCAGGTGCTGTGTTTCTAGTCAGGCAGAGGACATCTGCCTTTTATTGCCTGAAATAGAGAGCTGAAGAAAAAGCTACTGACTTTTGCTACTTTATTGAAACAATCTGCTCGGCCTCATACACAATTCCATGTTCTACCTCGACACTTTCATGCTTGCACAACATTCGCAAAAGTGCACTGGGAGGAGGGGGGGCTATTGAAACTACAGGTCTTCCTGTTCGCTTCAGTCCAAGTGCCAGCTAAAATAATTTGAATGTCACAGAAGTTATTTGAGCGTCAAACTATTTATGTATGTAGAAAACATTTCATCCTAGCACCAATTTAATCCAAGCACCAGCACAAGTAGGCTGTGTGCCAGTGAATTTAATCGAACTGCCAACAGCTTTAAAACAAATGCCAGTCACTTCAATCCATACACAAGACGGCAAGATGGGGCATGAAAACAGAACTGCTATTAAAATATTGTTGTCACATAAGACACGTAATAATCCAAAAGTAGACAACAACACTAATATTTGTAGTCATTGCTATTGCTCATGAAATAAATTACAGCCATAATTTGATTCCGCTGTGCTTGGAGTGCTCATTTTGCTAAGCGCAAGTTTGTAGATCACAGGACTCATTACACAGTCTTGATCACAGGAACTTGTAGGTTAGCCAACACACTGCACAGATGTACTATCTTGTCGATGTGACACTTAAGTTCTGGAGTTAGCCTTTCATTCAATATTGCAAAACTCTCTATACGCTGAATGCACCTCTCTACATGAATGCGATGAGATGCAACCTTATAGGTTTCTTGCATCTCCGCCTTCGTGAACTGTTGATTGGCTTTTGCAAATGGTGGCATGACAAGTGTGACGTCCTTACTTTCCAAGTCCCACTTGACATGCGGAAAGCCTTTGTCTGCTACCACCGCATCCCCAGGTTCCAACAAGATGATCAAGCCAGAGTTAGCAAGGATGTATGTGTCACTCGATCTGCCCCCAAACACATCCAAAATATATGTTATATAACCGGATGGAGTGATCCCAACTAGGAACTTCAGAGTAAAGTCACTCTTGTAGTTACTCCAGCAGTTTACCCGGTCAGCGACCTTACCTGGTTTCTCGATTCTCACTTCTGAACAGACGACAATAACTCTACAATTGGGATAGTTTAGGCGGAAAGAGGGAGGCATTGTTGCTTGGACGACATCCCTTGAAAACCACTTGATCCACCCTTGAGTACTGACATAGAGGACATCCAAAATGGCATAGAAAATCCGCGACGCACTTGTACGATGAATGCCAAAGAGAACTCCTAACGCAGAGAACGTGAGGCCATGCTTCATCTTCATAAGACACAACAGGAGCTTGCTGCCCACTGCCAGGTCCAAGTACCTCTCGCCACGCACCTGTAAAAAAGGGGTATTTTGAGAGCACGACGTTTGTAGTAGAGATGAAACAAAAAAAAAATTTGCTCTCATTAATCCAGAAACTTCCCCAACCATTATGCTAAAAGATTATCTCCATCACTAACCTTAAATACTGTCAAACCGTGGACAAAGTTCTTTGAGTTGTGGTCGATAGACCGCTTGGCTTCAAACGTACTGAATCATTAGCAGATACATTGTGTACTAGTGCATGTGAAAACGAGGGGGAATACCACCACGCTGCAGTACCATAGGCCTGGCACAATGAAATGGAAACAAATCCCTATTATAATCGTCATCTTGTATACATCTGTGCAGTTAATTATTTCACAACCAGAAAAAGCAATAAGTGTGAGGAGGCTGCCACAATTCCCAAGGGACATAAAAATACATAAAAAGAAGTCTGCACCAATACATGAACAAGCAAATATATTTTACTGTTCAATTTAAATTATAATAAAGAAAACAAATAAATTGTGCATTGTGAATATGCCCTAATTGGTGTCAATAAGAGGTTGATTTAACATTTACCTGTGGCATTAGGCGCAATAGGGCCAGGAACACAGTAACGGTCAGCCCAGTTAGGTCTCTGAGGGCATCATTTTCCTTGTCTACCAAGGACTGGTAGCCATAGAAACCCTTTGGTTGGTGGTCGTCCAAGCACAATGCAGCCACACTTGCGTCAGCGGTTACTGGCTCTTCAGCTGCAAAGAATTCAACCTGGGTGGACGCCTCGAATGCATCGGCGAACAGGGTGCAGGCAATCGTAAGGACACCTTTACTGTGGGCCTGCGGTGTCTCCAGCGTCTGCGTTGAGACTTGCATAAAAGTGATGTAGTGTTACAATTTTCAGATAACAGAACAAGGTGTTTTCTAGCTTAATTTTACACTGCAACACCAATTGTATGCCACATCAAAGATCTCTAAACAGGCAAACAAAGACAAAAGCCCTCACATGCCTTACAGTATTACAACAGCACCAACCTCAACGCCTTGCAGCTGTTCGGATTCGTTATTTTCATCGGTGTCTTCAGGTTCCTCCATCCGTGGTGAAGATGCTGGCGAGTCCATGGTGGCTGTAAGTGGTGCAGCTTGCAACACATTCGGCGAAGATTCGGAGAAGTGGGCGAGATTTGCAACAGCTGTAGTAGCTGTTCTCCGCTTCTTAATCCTGAAGCGAAAAATGTGTGCTGTAACTTATCTAATTTATCGCAATGCAAGCTAGAAATGAACGAAAAAATACCAGAGCAATGGGGAGGGAAGGGCAATTACTGCAAGTTTTAAACAGTTGAAGTACTGTTTGGTTCGAGCTTACATAACACGGACAGATTGAGGTGCAGCAGTAGAACTGCTTCAAATTAGAGCAACCTTGTCATCTTGTTTACAGCTAATAGGTATCACGGATCTGCTTCTACTTGTCTCCCTCCCTGTCAGGCTCCAGTGAAACAACAAAACAAAAAGAAAACTGCAACAACGGCCAGATCTAAGATAAAAATAAACAGCCTCGATTTTAGTTCCCTGTTCACATTTGTCTACATCCTGCACACTTTGTTCGTTTCCTCAACGCCGAATGATTACAGGGTCAGCTGGTTACTACAAGTATCAACCACGAAAAGTGCTTGCGTACTTGGCTCTCTCGTCTGCGCGAGCTCACTACGCTTTTATAATTTGCGCAAACTCTGGTGTAACCCAAGCTACGCTCTAGCGCAGAGGTGGGCAAACATTTTTGGTACGAAGGCGTTGGACTGGGCTAGTTGGTACATTGTGAAAATCGATAAAAAAACCAACGGTAAACACAGGACACAGTGAGTGTCCCGTCGTTTCCTCTCACTGTGTCCTGTTACCAACGTTTTCTTTTTTTTTATTCATTTTAACGTTTTCGGGCCACGACCTCTCGAAGCTTCCGAGTGCCGTAGGGCTACCCCAGCCGTAGTCTTTCTGCTTTAATCCTAGGATCTTTCCGAAGAGCCGCGACCGCCTGACATTTTTGTCCCTCAACATCTCGGGGTAAGGGGATCGACTCCCAGTTAGCGCATCTCTACTTGAACAGCTGCGCTTCCGCCAGCACTAAAATCATGACTGCAGGAACAGCGCGAACTTTACGTAAAGCACGGGACGTAGCAGAAACACATACGACGACACGAGCGCTGACTATCAACTGTTTATTTCCTGCGTTTGCGACATAACAGGAAATACACAGTTGATAGCCAGCACACGTGTCGTCGTATGTGTTTCTTCTTCGTCCCGTACTTTACGTTCCCGTTGTTTCTACAGTCTTGATTGACCAACTTGCCCAGCAAGCTTCACTACTAAAACCAAATCGCTCACACGAGCCGTCGAGCACACCAACTGACGAAATATTGGCTGAGGGGTCGTCAAGAAACTAATCGCATATAATAATGTCAATAGCTGACAGCCACTTTAAAAAGAGTTTGCGGAGTTCTCACCTTTCATAGCGTCCAAGCTTATCTTCTGCAAGCACGGACCGCTTATGATACTCGTCAGGAAATATCGTTGGCACGTACGACGGGGATGACCCATCCTTGGACGGCACACCCCCAACGAAATGTGCACTGCATATCTTCGAGTGCCGAGAGGGCTCCCAGTTTGTTCCGTCATGGCTGAAATGTACTGATGTTAGCGGCACAAGAAAAACAAAACCGCAGAACGCGAACGGCAGAGGGAGCGGAAACCAAGCTTACGTTTTTCGTCGCACAGCCGCGATCCACTTCTGCCGCTGCCCAATAAAGCACAGACGAGTTGAAAAACGGTGAAACGTCGTTCCCGCAGGGCACGACGTGTACCTGTTGGTACAACCGACGACGCAGCAGTTCATGGCTGCGTCACAGAACACATATAACTGCGTGCTAGCGGGCGCGGGAACGCAGGGAAAGCGTTCGCTTCTGCTCGGGCTCTCAAAGTCTGCCTTCTGTGACGGCCGCGCGGTGGCGCGCCAGTCGCAGTGAACGGAGTGTATAATTTGAAACCAACTAGAAGTCCTTCGCTGTGATTATTTTGAGGATCTCCGCTTTAGTATTGTAATTTGTTTTTTACTCTTTGCCAACGTCATCGATTAAATGGTTCCTTGCACATTCACAGATTATTTGAAAAGAAATCTATTTACTCATTGAGCACTGATTTTATAGCATTCTTGAAAAAGCAATAGACCGGATGGATGGACGGATGCTATGAGCGTCCCCTTTAAAACGGGGCGGTGACATTTCTGCCACCAGGCTCTAAGAAAAAAAAAAGAAAAAAAAAACCTTCCTTGTTTCATGTTGGCCTAATACCTTATCTACATTGATTAAATTATGTTATTATACCAAAAAATATAAATTCACGGTCCATCTCTCTGCCTCTTAAGGCAGAATGACCTTATTTTCCCCCCATTATTTATTTTTGTTCTTTATCTCTACTTTTCTGCCACCAATACTCTAACCGTCTCTTACTTATTTCTATCGCGGACGTGTTCAGCTTTCCATTGTTGTCCCTAAAACCCAAGGCTTCATGTAGACTCGTGCCCACACGTGTACCTGGGTGAATATCGCCACATTCAATCAGTACATGTGTTGTGTCGGCTGGCGCTCCATTGATAAGAGCACTCTGCGAAGTGCGCATGCGCCGCTAGGTGTTAAAAGCGGAGTGCCGCTTGCTATCGGCGCTCTTTCTTGCCGTAGCCACGAACCCACAAGCATGGGTCAATAAACGTCGTTCACCCGGAACTTGTCTGGTCCTTTCGGCACGTCTGTTGCAAAACGTAACACATGGCGACGAAGATGGGATTTTGAAGAGTTGCACAGCGTCAAGGAAGGCAAGTGTTCTCGGCATTCAGCCTCTGTTCAGTATCGACGATTGAAGAGTGCTGCATTTTATTCGCTGACTGATATCATGAACGAAGAAGCCAGTGCAGGTTCGACGCAGTTTGCTGCTCAACTGGGCCAGATGGAACCATTCGACGTTTCCACGAATGACTGGGCGTCGTACGAAGAGCGGCTAACGTCGTTTCTAATCGTCAACCGTGTTCCCGAAGGTGACAGAGTACATGCATTTCTGAGCATCATCGGTCCCAGAACCTACAGTCTTCTGAAATCGCTGGTCGCCCCGGAGCTGCCTTCAACGAAGAGCTTCGAGGTACTGAAGAAGACCCTGGGGGACCATCTGTCGCCGAAACCTTCGGTCATAGGCGAACGAGCGAAGTTCCACAGGAGACAGCAAGTCGAAGGCGAGTCCATTTCTGATTACGTCGAGCTACGGAAGCTAGCACGAACCTGTGATTTTGGAAGTTCGTTAGACGAATCCCTCCGGGATCGCTTCGTATGCGGTTTGTTAAGAGAGGATATGCAGCGAGTGTTGTTCACTGAGGACTGCAAACTCGCGTTTCAGAGAGCGGTAGAGCGCGCTCTGGCTATGGAGGCGGCAACTAAAAGCACGGCTGAAGCCCGCACGGGTGTGCCTGCAGCCAACGCCATACATAAAGTAGAGGCGGCTTCGAGTGTCCAGTCGCAGGCATGTTTTCGCTGCGGGTCGCCGAGACATTTCGGCAAAGCGTGTCCCCACTTAAACGACAAATGCTATAAGTGCAACAAAAGGGGGGCACCTTCAACGAGTCTGCCGTAGCGCCTCCGGCACGGCGCGTGGAAACGCCCCATCAAGAATCCTGTAAAAACATTAGCGGTGGTATCCCACTCAGAAGTGGTAGCCGTAAAGGGTGTATCTGCTCCCAGTATTGAGCCTATCATGGTACCGATGAAAGTAAATGATGTGGCAGTCTCTATGGAGCTAGACACAGGTGTCGCCGTCACAGTCATGCCTTTCAAACAATACCGCCAATTTTTTTCATCAACCAGACTCGAGCCTACAGAAGTCAAGTTGCGCACCTACACAGGAGCCCTGGTGATACCAAAAGGCGTCCTACAGGTCAAGGTGCAGCACGGCGGTAACAAGGCGAGCCTGCCTTTATACGTCGTCGACCAGGAGGGACCGGCATTGCTAGGTCGGGAATGGCTTCAGGCAATCAGGCTGGAGTGGAGCAAAATCTGGAACGTCCACCATCTGCCAAGGTCAGAGCTGCCCATTTCTTGTCGTTTAGAAGAAAGGCTACACGCTTTGATCACAAAGTACGACTCTCTTTTTAAAGATGAGCTAGGCATGATTACCTAAGAAAAGGCCGAGCTGCATTTCAAGCCCAATCAGGCACCGAAGTTTCTCAAAGCAAGAAACGTGCCGTTCGCGCTGCACAAGGCGGTCGAGGCTGAGCTTTCCAAGATGGAAAAAATGGGCATCATAACAGCCGTTGCCACATCAGATTACGCCACGCCAGTGGTACCTGTTATCAAGAAAGACGGTGGCATACGCCTCTGTGGCGATTATAAGGTGACAGTGAATCCGTGCCTTGACGTCACCGGTTATCCGCTGCCGAAGGTCGATGACTTGTTCGCGGCTCTGTCTGGAGGCACACATTTTTCAAAGATCGACCTGAACCGCGCTTACCAGCAAGTGGCGATGTCTGATGCATCAAAGCAATTCCTAACCTTGAATACGCACAAGGGATTGTTCGTTGTCAACAGATTACCTTTTGGAATCGCTTCCGCGCCGGGAATTTTCCAAAAGATAATGGACACTATGTTGAAGGGCCTCAAGGGTGTTTGCTGCTACCTAGATGATATTTTGGTAACGGGGAAAACAACAGAGGACCACTTAGCCAATCTCGAAGCGCTGCTAGAGCGTCTTCAAAACCGAGGCGTCAGGGTAAAGAAAGAGAAGTGCTCGTTTTTCCGAAGCGAACTTCACTACCTTGGCCACAAAATCAGCGCTGAAGGCATATCCCCATTGTCTGATAAAGTTGACGCACTTCTCCAGGCACCAGAGCCGAAGTCTAAGAAGCAGCTTCAATCTTTGTTGGGCGTTATCAACTATTACAGCAAGTTCGTGCCCCAGTTAGCTACGATAGCTAAACCATTTTACAGGCTTCTGCAGAAAAAGGTAGCGTGGCACTCGGATGAGCATGCTCGGAAAGCGTTCAACCAAGTGAAAACTATGCTGGCGCAACCACCTACGCTCGCCCACTATGAGCCTGAAAGACAACTTAGGCTGGCATGCGACGCGTCACAGTATGGTGTAGGAGCCGTCCTATTTCATGTCTACGATGACTGCAGGGCACGACCCATTGCTTACGCTTCAAGAACGCTATCCGAAGCAGAAACGAAACAGTCAACTGGAGAAGGAAGCGTTAGCCATCATTTTTGGTGTAAAGAAGTTCCATTTCTATCTTTATGGGCGCTCATTCACCTTGGTCACAGACCATAAGCCTCTTCAAACAATATTGGGCCCGACAACTGGAATTCCCACCATCGTGGCTGCTCGGTTGCAACGCTGGGCCGTGACGTTGGCAGCGTACTCGTACAATCTTATCTTCAAGAAATCAAGCGAGAACGCGGAAGCCGATTTCTGCTCGCGTCTGCCGCTGCCAGATCCTGAAGCGGAAACCAAAGAAACAGAAGAAGCGTTTTATTCGTTGCGCTTGGACTCGTTGCCTGTTTCTAGTCGAGATGTCGCGGTTGCCACGAGTAAAGACCGAATTCTTTGTGAAGTGAAGGAATTCACAAATGTTGCATGACCCACGTCGATCACGGATGAGCACTTGAAGCCTTTTTTTCGCAGGTGCAACGAGCTGACGGTGCATCAGGGATGTGTCATGCTGGGCACAAGAGTAGTCGTCCCTGCAAAGCTGCAAGGGTTCGTTCTGGACTAACTCCATGACGGCCATCCCGGCATCGTGCGCAGCAACGAACTAGCGCGCAGCTACGTGTGGTGGCCAACGCTGGAGGCGGACCTCGAACTTCGCATCAAAAGCTGCGCTAGTTGTCAAGAGCAACGTAACGCGCCAATCAGCGCACCTCTTCACCCGTGGTCATGGCCGACTTCACCGTGGCAGCGTGTTCACGTAGACTTTGCAGGACCCTTTCAGAATACCATGCTTTTAGTAGTGGTCGACGCACATTCCAAATGGCCAGAGGTTTTCGAAATGCGCTCGACAACTGCAGAAAGCACGATTCGTTGTTTGACCGAGCTCTTCGCACGTTTTGGTTTCCCTGAAACAATTGTTTCCGATAATGGACCTCAATTTGTTTCGAAGGAGTTCAAGCACTTCGTGCAGGCAATGGGGGCACGGCACGTCCTCACGGCTCCCTACCACCCCAGCTCCAATGGGCTGGCAGAGCGTTTCATTCAGACCTTAAAGAACGCCCTCCGCAAAGACGGCACAGGAGAGACACTGCAGGTTAAGCTGCATAAATTTTTGCTGTCGTATCGCAACACGCCGCATGCGACGACGCGTGAATCACCAGCCACATTGCTCCTGGGACGACGCTTACGCAGTCGGCTAGATGCCGTAAAGCCCTCCGTGGGAAAAAGAGTAGCCCACAGACAGTGCACTCAGGCACTAAGTCGTCCGTGTCGCGAACGTCATTTCTTGGTAGGCGGCAACGTGTTAGCACGTAATTATTGTGGAAAACCAAAGTGGACTCCCGCTGTGATTGTTGCTCAAACAGGTCCTGTCTCTTCCCAAGTGCGTGCAACCACACAGAGGGGCACCTTCACCTGGCGTCGCCACCAGGATCAGCTGCTGCACAGACCTGCAGAGGACGTTACCCCTACGCATGGAAGAGCTGGCGAAGCTACGACCAGCGAGTTCCTGGTTTTTCCTGAGACTGGCGACTCACCAGTTCCTCCCACTCCACAACCGTCCAGGGAGACTCCGGTTACGCCACAGGCAACACCAGCACCCGCCGAGGCAAGACGCTACCCCATGCGAAATCGTCGCCCACCAGATAGATTCCAAGCTGGACTCTGAATGACTTTGTGTGCGTTATTAAATAGGAGGGGAGGTGGTGTTGTGTCGGCTGGCGCTCCATTGATAAGAGCACTCTGCGAAGTGCGCATGCGCCGCTAGGTGTTAAAAGCGGAGTGCCGCTTGCTATCGGCGCTCTTTCTTGCCGTAGCCACGAACCCACAAGCATGGGTCAATAAACGTCGTTCACCCGGAACTTGTCTGGTCCTTTCGGCACGTCTGTTGCAAAACGAAACACATGTTCCATCGTTTCCTTACTTCCCCCGCAGCATGTACATTGTTCGTCTTCGTTACTGAACCTCGCTTTATAACTACGCGTTCTAAGGCAGCCCGACCTTGCTTCAAACAGTAAAGCGCTTCCCCTTGAATTATCATAAAACCTTTCCCTCCTTATTTCGTTTTTCCCTTTCGGTAGTTACTCAGAGCCGGCTTCTTTTCCATCGCTGCCATCCAATAAGTCCTCTCCGCCTCTCTGACCTTCCGCTTAATGCTCGTTGTTGCCATATCGCCCGCACTGCTAGCCGTATATTTACTGGTGAGCCTCCTAGTTCTTTTTCTCCACTGCGTGTCAACGCTTTTTCTATACAAATACCTGAAAACCTCTGCCCATCTACTCTTCTTCATTTTCCTCGGCCTCTCTTCGAATCTCATTTTGCTCTGAGCTTCCCTCACTTCAAAGCCTGTCCATCCCATACCACCCTTTACAGCCTCATTTGTCGTCTTCCCGTGAGCGCCCAACGCGAGGCGGCCCACCGTCCTTTGATTTACATCCATTCCTGATTGTACCTCTGAGTTCATACACACCACTGAGTTCCAAAATGTAAGCCCCGGGACCATCGCACCCTTCCACAGCCCTCGAAGCACCTCGTACCTATTGTATCCCCATAAAGCTCTGTGCTTCATAATTGCAGCATTCCTCTTTCCCTTTGCTATCGATGCTTTCTCTTGCACCTCCATATATCTATCCCCCTCATTTACCCACACTCCGAGGTACTTGTACTCGCTTACCCTCGGTGTTTTTTGGCCCTGTATAAAGACCGCATGGTCTTCGTGATTATTGAATACCATCAATCCACATTTTGTTGCACTAAATCCTAGTCCTAGAGCCTCACATTCCCTTCCGCATATATCTGCCAGTCACTGTATATCATCTTGACTGTCCGCAAATAAGACAATATCATCAGAATAAAATAGACCTGGAAGCTTCTGCTCAACCATCGTGCCGACCTGTTTGTGTGACAAATTAAATCCAATGTTGCTACCTTCTAGCGCTTTTTCCATCCTCACCATGTACAGCATGAATAACAGCGGGGACAAAGGACATGCTGTCTCAGCCCCTTGCTAATTTCAACGCTGTCCTTGCTACTTATTCCTTCCCATTCTATACAAACTGTATTTTCTCGGTATATTTCCCTCAAAAGCTGTATACAGTCGTCACCTTTGCCCACTTCTTTCAGTATATCCCACAAAATTTCCTGATTAACGTTGTCATACGCCCCGGTAATATCTAGATAAGCTACGTATAAGGGCCTGTTTTCTATTTTCGATATTTCTATACACTGGGTAAGAACAAACAGATTATCGTCTAACCGCCTGTCGACTCGAAATCTATTCTGAAGTTCTCCCAAAATATCATTTTGTTCTACCCACGCTTCTATTTTTAATTTTACTGCCTGCATCGCCAACCTGTATAGCACCGATGTAATGGTTAGCGGTCTATACGAGCGAATGTTATCCTTTTCTCCCCTGCCTTTATAGATTAAGTTCATTCTACTTTTTCGCCAACTGTCTGGTATTTCCCTCTCCTGTAAGCACTTTTCTACGGCTTTCAGCAGTGCTTCTTTAGTGTTATGTCCGAGTTCGTTAATGTGGCTGACGGGGACCCCATCTAAGCCCGGAGTAGTGCGCTTACGCAGGCCAGAAACGCCATTGCGGAGGCTCTTAAAAAGTGGTGCGCAGTCCTTGGCAAACATGGCTTCTTCCAGTGTAGTAGCATCTACACTCGGAGACAACTTTCTGTGGCAATGAAGGGAAAGCTACAGAGCCACAATGCACGTATCCTACCGCTAATGAATGTAGTCCCACAATTGGCCTGGTGTGCGACCGATGGCGGCGCTGTGAACGGCGCCTGTATGACGTCAGAGCGGGGATTCGCGCGCTTTCGTCTGCTACGTAGGCCCAGCGCCGTGTTGAAACCACCGTTGTGGTAAATCTGAACAAAAATGCAGTTCAATTGGTTACCTTGCGTATGGTGGCTACTGATGCTGTTCGAACAACCGTGGGACTGCTTTTAACGTTCATTTAGAACTGCAGCTCTTTGTTTTTTAGAACTGCGGCCGCTTGTCGCCCCGGCGAGTGCAGCGCAATGGTAAAGTACTGCTCTGTGGCTCAGTGTACTTCGTCCGCTCGTGAAAAAGGCGTTAGCTTTCACAACTACCCTAAGGGCGCCCAAAGCTGAAGAAGAAGTGCATCGCAAACTCAGAATGGGAAAGCGCCCCACGCCTTCATCGACCGTGTGCATCAAGCACTTCGCGGACAGTGACTTCTGCTGCCCACCGTACGCGCGACTCTTAGGTAAGTTTGTGACCGTGTTTAAGCGCCTCGCCAATACTTAAGGCGTTTATTGCACGCAGACTACAAGCATAGGCGAATTACACCAGATGCGGTGCCGTCCCACAACCTGCCGCGAAGGCCCCTAGACAAGGAGCCGACGACGCGGCCTCCGAATCGCCTCGTGAGCTCAGCTGAGCGGCGCAGGATATCTGAGACTACGGCTGCATTTGGATGGCGTACATACGTATTTTACTTGTGAAGGCATGCGCGCGCCAAGCGGACTGCTTATCATAAAGTCATAAGCGAAACCTGTTGCCGCTGTTTAGTGCACATTCTCTAAAAGCTTTCACCTGAGGCAGTGCAGACGCTTTTTTAAAAGCGGAGCCCTTTAAGCTTTTCGTTAGGCTGCGTGGCGTGAAACTGGACCCAGCTTGCCTTTGCCACGTTAATCTCTGTGGCCCTGTGCGTGGTATAATCAGCGATTAACTATTTGTTATATTCTAATACCCATGCGACGGCCCTGTGCGGTATTAATAGGAACTACGACGTAATATCGTTCTCACTGAACCAACATTACGGGACAAACTGCGATCATGGGCATCGGCAGGAGGGTGTGTAACAAGGCGGCACTTGCGCACTTGTTTGCAGGACGAAAGCAGCGGCGGTGATGCGACCTGTTGACGGCCTTGACCACGCATTCAACAATGTGGCCTGCGTCGTACACCGCCTCGCCCTCGATGAGGCACCGCTACCTTTCATAAGCTTGATCTACATACTTGTAGATGCTGGAGAACGGCACGCTTAATGAAATATCGAAAGCACCACCCAAACTAATAAGTATCGTACGGCGGAAACATGATAACGAGCAAGAACACTCACACATAGTATCACTTTCTTACCAGCAATGCGGTCGGTGGCATCGGCGCACTCGTCGGCCATCCGGGGGATTTCTTGGCCCTGTCGAATGGGCCGCAACTAAAACAACTTCAAGATTACACTCGAAAACATTCGTTGCAGGCGTTAGTTGACCGTCGCGAGGCTGTTCGTTCGACAAAGTTCCCGCCTGAAGCAGACGATCCGCATACAGGAGCAGCGGCTGCTGCAGCGGCTGCTGCAGCGCGGTTGAGAGCGGAGTCCCCGCTCTGACGTCACACGCGATCGGGCGCCACTCCAAGATCTCGAGTATTTTCTGCGTAAGAAATATAAAAGACTCCTTCATTTTCTACATGTAGCTTTTTGAGACGGAACGCAGGTCACACAAGCGAGATATTTGTATTTCTTTTGCTTTATACGTTGTCACTTTGCGTTTTTGCGTGCTTGAAAAAGTCGCGCCTTTTACCCGTACCTTAGACGCTAAGCAGCGTTTGCGTCGAAATGCAACGCTAGCCATCACTTTCCACGGCGTTAGGAGACGCGCGCCAAACCGGACTACTTCGCGTAGCAGTACATGTGCAGACGCTCCGCCCCGTAGCTTTCCCTTCATTGCCACCGAAAGTTATCCCCGAGTATAGTTCATGCCGTTCATCGAAAGTTCAATTTTATCCGAAAGAGGCGAAGACGCTAGCGCTAAACGTCCTAGAAACGCTTCGGAATGAGTGCGGAGAAGGAGCCAGCATGAGTTTTCTCGTTAAGAGGACTGCACAATTAACAAAGGTGAGCGAGCGGACGCTGTACGAGTGGGCGTTTGAGAAAGAAAAGGCGGGCAGAGTGTTGGCACCGAAGAAGCGTTGTGGTGTGAAAGGACGCCAGCGCAAAAAGAAGCTGGACAACTTTGACCTGGCAGTGCTGCGAAGGACTGTGCACAGATTCTTTCCCAGAAACGAGATCCCAACTGTCACCAAGCAGGGGCGTAGCCAGAAATTTTTTTCGGGGGGGGGGGGGTTCAACTATACTTTATGTATGTTCGTGCGTGCGTTTGTATGTGCGCTTGTATATTACGCAAGCAACCCCCCCCCCCTCCTGGCTACGCCCCCGTCACCAAGCTTACGCACCACATCGAAGAGGACAGCGAGCTGCCATCCGTGTCGACGGCAACTATGCACAGGATGTTAAAGAAGCTTGGCTTCCGATATAAGTAGCGACATGACGATGCGTGAAAAACCGAACCTGCTGGTGCAATAAAGACGCATGCCGACAATTTGGCTCTGTCCGTTTCATGCTGAGCTTGTGTAGATCGTGGAAAAACTCAGTGGTGGGATCACGTTATTTGTATTTCTATTCACAATAACGCCTGCGATAAACATCCACACAGTGGTTTGGGTGTCTGAGCAGTCAAGCGTCACATAATTTGGGTAAGGTGAAAGTTTTAGACATCTGCTTCGAGGGCGCTGGTAGGTACAGACATTCAGAAATTACGTCAACACGCGTGCTTTTTTGGATTGCGCATTCTGGCATACTTCATCATGAAGAAATCCCGAGGTGTTACCCATAAACAGCATTGCTTTAAAACGACAATACTCCGTAGCAATAGGCGACCTTCAGATGTTTTTATCGGGTTCCGCGAGGAGCAATCGCTGTAGCGGACACCTTCTAAATACACAAACAAACAAACAAACCCACTTCTTGAGCACTGCGGTGTGGTGCATTTGGCATGAGGCAGCAAAAAAAGGTTAACGTTTAAAAAAAAAAGCTTAAAAAATTTTTCTGTTCACCCGACTGGATTCGAACTTCGGTCCACTGAGATGTGAACAATCTCGCGGTGCGGGCACTCAACCGATTTTTTTTTCTTACATTCATGGAAAGATGACCCGTTACAGCTGTGAACCACACACTACATACTTCGTCACATTAGAATTACCTTAACATGCAGAACACCCACATTGTTGCCTAGAGTAAGAGGCTGTTCAAAAGTCAGGCAAACACACACAAGCGTCCAGAAGTGCAAGCCACTCCAGAACGGGCTCAAAAGTCTCAACAACACTGCACACTTGAGCAGCTTCTTCTCGGAAGACAGACCTCGTCGATCGTGGTAGCTCAGCGTGCCTGTTGATCATGCGACTTTTCCATAGCGAATAAAGTCCTAATAACATAAATAAATCATACGGTGTATTAATGGTGGGGCTCTTTTTGAAAGGGAGGAACCTAATACCATGAGCTGTGATAGGAAGGTCTTTTCTGATTGTTCTCTTTAGAATGTCCCAGAAATAAAATGCGTCACGACAATGGATAAAACAATGGTCTATCGTCTCAGGTTGGTTGCAGAGTCTACAATTTACAGTCCACGGCACATATATTGCTCTTTCATTGAGCCATTTCTTCACTGGTAGAGTGGATGTGTGCAGTTTAAAGAAAAACGTTTTCGCTGCTGGCGATATACACATTCTACGTACACGGAATAATACATCATGGCCAGGCAAAAGCAAATATGGCAGTCGGTATACAGGTTCTGGGAAAAGGTTATTCACAAGTGCAGCGGTTAGCGTTGTTCTGTCTATATTATATAAATACTCTAATGTATATCTGGTTTTCAAAAAGTTGACAGTATCAACAATTTCTTTTAAGAATCCCGACAACTGCGGTTCCTTGGCAACACTTGTCGTGACATAAAGAAAACGAAGATGGTAACTCAGACGGTTTCGGAAAACTGCCAAAAGAAATGGATGACAGACGTCTTTAAGATAAACAAATCGCAACACCAACTGTCGCACAAACAAATGCACCAAACTGAGGCCGCCCTTCTCAAGTAGAAGAAAAAGGTTGTCCATTCTCATGGGTTTGGCCACAGCTAAAATGTGCGCGGATTAATACAACGCGGAGGAACTCGCCTTCGTGATTGGTTGAAATCGGCCTAGCCTTCGTAGTGCTGCAACCAGCTTGTGAGATGGAGTATATAAGCTTAGCGGGGATGTATTTGCTTTTGTTTGAATGTTACATTCTGCAATAAAGCAAAGAAAAAAAGAGGCGTGGCTGTGTGGTAGAACACCTGCTTGCCACGCATACGGCGTGGGTTCGATTCTCACTCGGACGCAACATTTTTACAATTTTTTTTTATTTGCAGCTTTCTCGAGTTTTCAGTCACGGACAAGATTTTTCGATCATAACCAACGACGCCGACACCGGAATTTCTGCGAAACGAGCTCTTTAACGCTGTCGCGTTAAAATGAAGTACATTGAGGGGACCATATATTGACGTACAAGTTTCAGAAAATTTCCTTTAGCCAATGTCGCCAACATACGAAAAATACGCTTTGAAATCCGTGACATCACGTTCGGAGTTTTCGGCGGGATATTTAGAATGAGACTTCTCACCTTGATTTTCTCCTCTATTAAATCTCTGATGTTGAGATTAGGGACATTGGAGTTTTCAAAGTAAAATTTATCGATCTAAACTGATTCATTGTTTCGCTTAGTGTGCCTTTAAAAGGTAACTAGCTCGCGACTACACACTTTGCGACTACATGGTCGCGCGACCGGCGACGTAGGAGCGACTCGCTACCGATGTTCACGTCCGCCGCGGTGGATCAGTGCCTACGGTGCTCGGCTGCTGACCCGAATGTCGCGGGTTCGCTACCGGCCGCAGCGGTCTTATTTCGTTGAAGGCGAAATGGTAGAGGCCCTTGTAGTGTGTAAAAACACCACATTGTCGAAACTTCCGGAGCCCTCCTCTACGGCGTGCCTCATAGTCATATGGCCATTTCGGCACGTAAAACCCCAACTACTATTACCTAACCATCGCCACACAGAATTCACGTCTGCTTGCACTGCCACTGTCCCATAAAATAAGCTGACGTCCTGTTCTTGCTCGTCTCCATTGGTTCTGAGGTTTTCGACTGCATTTGCACGAATGAAAAATGGAGCAGCGAGCAAAAGAAAACGGAAGCGTGACCTTTTCGACCGAAGCACGATCGAGCGGCACTAGTTTTGCGCGCGTCTCTATCGCAAAGCAGCAACGGAATGTACGCTGACGCCGCTGAAAATCTGGACAGTCACGGCGCCAGGCTCGGGATCGTCTCGCTCCAGACCTGCTGCTCTGTCCACGTCTTCGCAGCTAGCTGAAGCCATATTTGGAAGTGACAGAAGCTGAACAGCATGAAATGTCACTGCCGCATTTTTAACTTTTGCGGTCAAGCTCATACAATGGTAGAAATATCGACGCAACTTTCTCGATTCTGTTAGGTTTGTTTCTTTCACCGCTCGCTTTTCTACATGTCCGGACAGCGTTAGCGTCGGCGCTTTTCGTCTATGCGCGGGAATACACATGCTGGCGCTCAGTATACGTGCGACCTCGCGGAGCGTCATGGCCATTATTTGCAATTACTGTTACATTCATCCTGCTTCTGCGGAGCGGCTGGAGAACGCCGAGATAAGCCGGTTTTAGCAGTGGTCTCATGTTTTCGTGAAAGCTCTCGTAGAACGTGCTGCGGAAGAAGGAAGAAATTTGTGACGTTTTACTTCACGAGCCAGTGGCGTAGCCAGGGGGTGACACACCGGGCCCATGCCCCCACCCCCCACCTTCCCCCACAAAATTTTCTACAGCGAACGTTATGAGATCACAACAAGGTCCGATTTTGGCGCCGTAGTTGTCCGCCGCCGCCATGTCCGTAACGTGCGCTATAGCGCAAAAAAAAAACAAACTAAACTATGGAACAAAAACTTATGGATTGTATTCGCCGCGAGATCGGGCTACAGGTGGCAGCATCGTCGCCGCGCTAGTGTGGATAGGCGGTTGACGGCGCGTATACAAACGCACAAAACAGCGCTTCGTTGTGAGCGATTTGACCCGATTTCCGGCAAACAAAATGCGTTCACTGCAGCCTTCTGGTAATATGTGCGCTGTTCATTCCCGAATTAATGCACGAAGCGCGCCGAACGTTACTATTACTTGTGAGAGAAGCGCATCCTGCCAACGAACGGGTTACTCGCCTTCGGCAACAGTCGGCGTTTTCGCAATGAATGACGTTTTCTTGTTTTATTTCTACATGTTTAACTTGTGTTCAGCCAACTAAGCACTGCTGTAGCGCGACTGAATTAAGTATTTATTTCTTGTTCATCTGGATACCCCCAAACAAAAAGAAAGCCCGTATTCCTGCACGATGAGTTCAAATAGCACTTTGTGCACTGCGTGCTCAAATATTCATCGGCACTTCTTACTCAGTTCTCCATGAAATGTAGGACAGTTGATAGGTTTACTAAGGAAAGGTACGTGGCTGACAGCTCTTTAGCGCTACGGAGACGTTTAACACGCACACGTTTGTTTGTATTCCTGTAACAGTACACAAAGGTAACTGTACAGCACGGAACTTTCTTCGAATGATTATTTGCACGACAATAACGGAACAAAGGCCCGGTTATTTCACGGGACTAAAGTACGTTTTTTCATGCGAATAATGTCCGCTGCCTTCCGTCAATCTATAACAACGCAATACAAACGCTCAGGATAATGTAAAGAAAAAAAAGATGTGGCTTCGCGTGAAATTACTGCGGCATAAATGTAAAGTACACCGTTAGGATTAATTTTCACCACCAGGACTCTTTAAGGAGTACCTTAATTTAAGCACACGGGTGTTTTTGTATAAACTTCGCCAGAAGTTAAAATTGCGCAAGGCAACTCAGTTTTGCGATTTCCGTGTCGTTCCATTTCCTGTTCTTTTTAGGGGACAATTTAGGTACCAAAGTGTCAGACGTGACTTGACAGAAATATTTCTGTGTAGTGGCACCATGACCGTACACAGCTAAAGCTCGTCGCGTAACCTATAAACGAGTCCCGAAGTTGTACGCCCAACCACAACGCGCAAGTGCATGAGAGCCTGTTTATTTTACCACCGAGCCGCTAAGAGGCTATATTCACATGAGATTCAATACTTTTCATCTTTAGGACAACGCCAAGTGCACTTTGCAAGGCGCTTGAACCACAGAGTGGCACCTACACTGATGTGACTCTCGTGAACGGAGGGTACGACGACCACACACAGCACTCTCGACAAGTGCACTCACTGATCTTATTACAGCACAAATACAGCCAATGAAGGCCAAATGCTTCTTTACATCATGTTAGGCATACGTACGTGCCGTTAAAGTTGCACTAATGCAACGGAACAAACCTCCTTTTGAGGACCTGCATGACGTACGCACACATACAAACACAACGTGGCTAGCAGACGACGCATGGAGCAATCCACACTAGGCGCGGTTCAGCCAGAAGCCGCCAGGCGGCGACTCCGCTCGATCTCGCGGCCAATACCTGTGGAGATAGGTTTGCACTAGGCTTACCTACGAGCGCGACCGTGTAGGGACGCGACGTTCTCTACTGCCGCTGCGTGCGACGACGCTGCGGCCGGGTTCGTCGTTTTCTTCGACACGGCGCAGAAACCACGCACGAGGCAGGGTAACAACAACAACGGGTTTATTAACCCAAGATGCAGCACAGTACGACACTCACAGGCTTGCAGGCCGTAAGGGGAACTCCGCAAGACCGATCGAGTACGCTTGCCAGCGGCACTAAGACTACCACACAAAGGCCAGCGGTCGAGCACACGAACGAGAAGCCGCCTGCTAGAGCAGCGCGTCAACCTCTCGTGCTAGCCTGAGCGCATCTGACGCGGGCAAGCCCGCGCCAGACAGAAGCGAGCTCAAGGGGGAAGGGGGTTGTCACTGGCGGCCAATAAGAACAGGCGTTGCGCAGTGACGTAAGCTAGCTTGGTGGCATGACCACGTGAGCATGTCGAGGCATGCCCGGACGCGTGCCCGCGCGCCGGGAGGCCGACGCATGGCTCGGACCCGACAAAGAGGCCTGGCGCTGCTGCCGTCGTCGCCATACTGCCGATTAGCGGCGGTCCCCGGCGCTCGAGCCGCGCGGGGCCAACACGCCCGCTAGCTGGGGAACGAGGCGCCAAAGGGGAAGGCGCGCTCGATTCCCACATACCCTAGCAGTAAGTGGCGTAGCCGGGGGGGGGGGGGGGTGTTGAACATCGAAACCGTGCCCCCCCCCCCGCCCCTACCCAGAAATAATTTTTTGCCATGGCATACATAGCTTGAAATGACAGTCGATAACATTTGCCTGCCCGACCCCCACTTCAGATCAAGGAGATGCCCCTCCCCCGCGAAAAAAATTTCTGGCTACGCCCCTGCTAGCAGTGGTGTGGTATATGAACAGAATGCTATGCCAAATAGTTTTTTTTCTTCCTTTCGGCTGTTTATGCGTATTTGGAAAAGTACACGTGGTGCACGTGCTTCGTTCTAATTTTTATCTAGGTAATAAAGTTGGATCAGGTAAGTTGGATCAACAAGGGTAATAAAGTTGGATTTCTCCCCTCTATTTCACTTGCTGTGGCAAGGTGCGACTATGCTGAAAACCGGCGCTACATATCGGGAGGGTGCACGACTGGCGTTGTTGGTAGAGCATGCTTTAAATTTCAATAGAGAGCGCAATAAAAAAGTGAAGTGACCGTTCTCTTTTTCTTCTCTGTTTTTATCGCGCTCCTTATTGAAACTGAACTCATGCTGCAAATCACCTTCCTGCTACAAAACGCTCTTGGTGATTCCCATTGTATTCGCAGGAGAAATAGCTACAGTATACCACTGCCGAAGAAGCGTTCATCATACACCCAGTACGTCCGCTTCACCATGTCCACTGTGAGGCCCTTTTGTACAAGGACTTACCGTAGATTAAATCATAATAATGTCGATTCCATGTTCGGGCAACACCACCTTGATTATTGGCTCGTGCTCCTGTCGGATCCGATATACGGTCGGGCCGGGCCGGGTAGGTCAACTTTTTTCTCGAGTTCGAGCCGGTAAACTTGAACGAGTGCCGGGCCCGGGCCGAGAATCGCGGCCCGTGCAGTGCTCTAGTGAGTACCTCGCAAGTGTACTTGTATTAGTTTCCAAGGAATCACGTTAACATTAGCTGTTATATAGCGCAGTGGGAGAGTAAAATAACGATCGGGAGTCAGAAAATGCGTACTATGTAACGAGTTGGTCGTTAAAGGCTTCCAACTCATTACATAAGGTTCAGCCACAATTATTCATTGCCGTCAGACACCGCATCAACAAAGTGCGCATAATGCCTTACAGATGTGTAGCGGGTGCCTCGCTTCTTGGCTGAATAACGAATAATGGCATAGTGGGTGCTTCCCTACTCGACAAAAATTATGATTTGTTGCATAGTGGGTACCATGCAAGCAGGGCTTAAAGTCTCCCTTTAGTGGAGGGGGGGGGGGCCCTCAGAGGGCGGCGACCTATATACATACATACACACATACATACAGCCCCTCCTTAAGAAATAGAAGGGGGGGGGGCCCTCCGAGCCCCCCCCCCCTGACTTTAAGCCCTGCATGCAAGTGTACTTGTAGTAGTTTCCCCAAGAGTGGTTAAAATACTTGGAGGACGCTTGAGCTTTGCATTCAAGAGTAGTATCGTAGAAAGACTTTCTACGATGAGATACTGATTAGTATGACTAGTAACGAGTGCGGTTCAAAACGGGTGCAAACGCCACCAATTTGCAGCGCTGGTAGCGCTGCTGCCAGCGCTGGAAACTCCCAAGAACAGCACATTCTCTATAGGTGTAAGGCCAACGTTCAATGCATTGCAGAGACGCGTGGAGAGACGTAAATTGCTTGCGGAGTCCTACCTGGAAGCTTCTATAAACGACTGTTGGAGCTCTCAGCGACGAAGACATTCCTTCTTGCGGTACTTAAAACGCCACTGGTGTAAGTCACGCTCAACTGTTTAACGACATGCTGGCACGTAATGCTATTGAGATCGTCTATCACACGCCGACGAGCACGCGACAAACCATTCGAAGCGGCGCGGCGGTGACGCAGAATTTGAGACGAACCAACACCACCAACACAGACAATCGAAGTGAAGCCGCTGCCAGGCGTCGCCGCCAGTCGACATCACGATGACAACACTGAGATCGTTGAGGGCATCGTCCATCGTCACTCAGCGCTTGAGGCGTGGCCAGAGAACTTCTAGGCGTGGCCTGGGGTCTCGCTGACACGTCATAGTACTTTCGATGTTGCAGGGTGCTGAAGGCTGAATGCTCCGTCGAGTCTTCGCACACTGTTTGCCCTCGAAATAAAACCACGGCTGAGAGCAGCACGTTCGATGCCGCGCGAATGCGCTATTCACGTGGTTATTAGGGGCGTATTAGGGGCGTAGCTCCTCTTAGTCTAACCTTGTCACGTCTCCGTTGTCCGGTGTAAACGGATCTCCCGTATGATGCAATAGATGGCGCTGTCTCATAGAAGTACACACAAACTGCAGTTCAGGGACGATATTCTAGATGGCGCTGTACACAATCTGTGTGGTCATCACCATTTCTCGTCTCATTTCCTAGATGGCGTTGGTCCAATAGAATTGTGTGCAATATGGCGCTTGTGTGAATCGACACTAGATGGCGTTGGAAGTGCCGCTGCTCTCCGATTGGCTGCTGCGCGGGCTGCGCGGGGAGCGAGCGCCTCTCTCATTCTCCTGGATTAGAGATGGGCAAAGCGGCTCACTTGAGTGAGCGGCTCCGAATGGCTCAGCTCACTTAAGTGAACCGGCTCATTTGACCGGCTCACCGGTTCACGGTTCACCTAAATCAACTGAGGAAGGGAAAACACTAGGAGGGAAAGGAGGCTGCCTTCCCCCTCCCCCTCCTGGAATTTCGCGGCGTGCGCTGGTCGCTGCTGGATGCCTCCGCTCCCTCCCCCCCCCCCCTTCGCTTATGCACCCCTTTGCAAAATGTTCGGGAGACGCAATTCAGTGCCACGTGCTTCCGCGTGACTCGGGAAGCCTAGAGCTATTGCATAGATTGTATATGCTCCCTACGGGAGCAGAGTTGCGCATATGTCCGGCTAGCAAACACAGCAAGAGCCCCCACTCCCCTCCGAATCTTGTCGGATTATCCTTCACCGCAGGGGGGTACTTGCTCGGTATTTTACGGTACACTAACACCAGGACGTAAACTACGTTCATCTGTTGGTCTTCGACGAGTTGCACCAGCTCACGATGAACTGCCACGTGCACCGCGCACAGCTGAAGCCAGGGCTTTACACACAGCGAGCAAGTAGCGCGAGTCTGCCCGCAGCGGCCAACACTCGTCAGCCAGTAAACGAAAGTGAAACCAATAGAGAGTTTTAGTGCCGGGGACCCCAAGCCGCCTGCGTACGCACGCTCTTGGGTTCTTTTGCATTCTCCGTGGATGCGGCTGGGAGTACAAAGGAACGCAAGAGCGTGCGTACGCAGGCGGCTTGGGGTCCCCAGCACTAAGACTCTCTAATGACTAAGGAACGCGAACTCGAACGAAGCGGCTCGACCGGTTCAACGAACAACACCTGGTGGCGTTGGTTCAACACGGCTCACTGAGCGAGAGAGAACCGGCTACCGACAATGCACTACTGTACCGCCCGGCTCATGCGCTCACCGGCTCACCGCTCATCCACGGCTCTCTGAGCATCTGAGCAGATCGGTTCAGCACGGCTCACTGAACGAGCGAGAACCGGCTTTCCCCCTTTCCCAAAGAACCGCCGCTCACTTTTACTGAGCCGCGGATCACCCGCTCTTTCAAAAGAGCCGCTCAAAAGAGCCGGCTCGCTCCTGAGCGACCCATCTCTATCCTGGATCGTCGCCGTGCGTGTCGGATCGTTGGCGGACCATGGACGATGCGCAGCGGCGGGCGCTCGCTTGGCGGCAGCCAGGCGGATCCCGTGACGGTGCGCGCCAAGGACGCCGCTGCTAAACGGGCTCAACGAGAAGCGAATCCCGAGACCATGATTGCTTCAGGAGCTTCGCCCAAGCTCTTCATCATTCACCCGTGGATATGCTGTAATTCTTTTTTTTTGTATTTCGCGGGCTTTCTTTGCAGCTTGGAAAAAATGGTATACGTGAGACTTTCTTTATCGCAAATAATGCAATGGGGGTTTCTGAAGACCCTCTCGAACTTTCCATATTTAGCAATTTAGTTAAATATTCCTAATGAACTAATTACAAAACAAAAAATTGTCTGCAGTGCGCAAGGTGACTGTCAGCAATTTGCAACTGATTTCACTTGCCTGACTCTAGTATTCTATTTTTAATCCTTGGCTAAAGATAGCTGGGACGCCCGGTATATCCAGAACATGACGGGGACGGCAAAAACCCGCCGAGAGTGTCCATATAATTGCCGTCGCAATAAAAGGAAGGCCGCCCAACTCTGCTGCTTCTTTTCAGGCTTGGCACCACTACCAAGGTATATGTAAACTGGTAGCGTAACTTCCGTAGAAGCCCACGTGTCAAGCCGGTGGCTAGTTGTTGCAACAGTCGCCATCTATGTGAGGAGGGGACAAACAGAATTAAAAAAAAGAGAAAAAGATGACGTCACAGCCGGAAGCGGAAATGACGTCACGTTTTAACGCGATGGGCGCGAAATTATGAAATTTTTTGACAGGGCGCCGCTTCTTACTTTTTTTTTTGTAGCTGCACGTTCTTTTTCTTATCACTATGACGGCTCCATAATGGAAGCCTGCAAGATAACGGCAAGACGAAAAAGACAGATTTGATAAATAAGGTGTATTTTATTGGCGAAATATTGCAGTTGAGCAGGATATTACCCCAAGATATATAACACAGAAATCAGAAGTAGCATAACAATTCAACGTGCACACAAATTTTGCACACGTGTTGCTCTTGCATTCGTAGACAGCGCAGCGTTTCCTCGCGTAGCGTGGCGGACTCATCGTCCCGAAGGGCGACAACACGCCGCCCGTGCGCTGCCAAAACACAGTCACTGAAACGGTTCCCAATGGCTGCGATAGGCTATATTACCTTCTGCGAAGTACCACGACTAGAAAACAACGCTTATGCGAGGAAATCACCTACGGACGACAGGCACAAACCTACTGCGCAAAAACGAGCGACGCCATTTGCATCTGAAAATGCGCAAAACCGTTGGCCCATGTTACCAGACTGCCTGCATGTGCCCGCTGTTTCTGAAAATAAACGAAAAAAATTGGCCACTCAACCACATACCCAACACTAAAGTTTGATTAAAGTAATCTACCAATTTAATTCGTGACAAATAAAATTAAAACGAATGAAAATAAACGTTTAATTATTTTTTTGCTTTCATTATTTGTCCCCCCCTCACCTAGTAGCGCTTCAATCGTCACGCGGGTGTTGATGTTTGTCGCAATAGGTTTCCGACCACTTTTCGTTCCGACTTTCGCGACCTATTTAGATTGACCTTGCCACTACTGCGATCGCCTTAATTTTTTGCTAGTTACTTCGATGACTGTTGCTACTAACTTTAGCGCCACCGCACGTCTATCACGTCGTACTGTGAAGTATTATACCTTATTATTATGACACTGTGCCATTTTAGGCGTAGAGTAAAATGTAGGGCAAAGTAGGGTAATTTCGACTACGACGTAGGGTATTTGCCAAAAGTTGGTTGGCAACACTTGTTCGGTACCCAGCAGCCGAGCTAGAGTTTACGAAAATGTTCTAGTACACTCCAGCCGAGCTGGATGGTTCTTCCCACGTAAGCAGCGGAACACCGCGCAAGCTCCGCCACCTAACAGCAGCAGTGGAGATGACAGAACCTAATGCTAACATTTCCAAGCTATGTTGAAAATTAGCAAAATTTTGTATGTGAGGCTGAAGTATGTGTTTTAATGGCTGGTTAGGAGGAGGAGGAGGAATAAACTTTATTATGAACCAACAATTTAAGTCACTTGGCCTAGGCCTCCCACGTGGGGACGTCGAGGTCTTGCCTCTTCGCCGCCTCGCGGGCTTGCTGGATGGCCCATAACTGACGGATGGCCCACCTCGACGATCAGCTATGGCTGGTTAGGGTTTTCTGAAATTTCGCGCCAAAGGGGCAAAGAAAAAAGAAGATAAGCTCGTGGAGCTTGACCGCCTGACCGCGTGCCTGGTCTCGTGATACCAGTCCAGCCGCCGGCACGAAATGGTAAGTCGCACGTTCCGCACCTTCTTCGACAATTATCGCCGCTGCCGCTATTTCGCAGCAATGCCTTATTCCGGATTTTATGCTAGCGTTGTCTTGCGCCATTCGTGGCTGTCTGATTGTGGTGATGACGTGGGCTCACCGCATCTATGACCAATGATGAGGCGAAGAAATCGTGTCAGCATCAGAAATGGCGACCTTGTATTTCGCGCTTATTTCAGACGCGTCTGCAATAGACGCTACGCGTCATTACTTCAGAAAGAGTTCGAAAGGAGGGGTAATTTTTCACAGAATTTGTGTTCACAGCATGTAAAAATCGGCTCCGGACAGCAGAATTCAGGTCGCGTTTGTTATGCTAGGATTCAGGCAGCGAAATTGCTTCAGTGGAAGTAAAGTAATCAGCGTACTAAAAAGAAAATGGAGGTGAGGTGTCTCCAATCCTAGCTGTGAATGTATGGTTGACCAGCGAAGCTGTGGTATCGCCTGACCCGACAGAACAATGTGACGTAGCTTTTCAGTATTGAGCAGTGATTGACAGCTGCACAATTACTGTATTTACTCGATTGTAACGCGAGGGGTGACTTCTGATTGTGTCCAGGAAGAAAAAAAGGCAGATCCCACGCCTTGTGGGAATCGGTAGCATGCGAAGCAGTTAGCGAGTAATTTTATGCTGCATTTTTTTGCTTTGAGCCAAGCGTTACGAGGTGGATCGACGTGTTTTTGGTAATTATTGTAGTTGTGCATATTATGGTTTACCAGGCACGCCGACAACACCGGCGTTTAAAGGGCAACTTATGATCTGGCGTAACGTCAGCACTCACGTTAGAGCCCATACGTCAGTATTATCGAAACGAAGTGCACTTTATGGTGCGATGATGTGAATGTCATACGTAACTTTCGTTAGCATATTCATCCGGGGTCGAGCAACGCTTGAATTTAACTTGCTGAATCACAGGAATACAAATGTAATGTTTATTAGACTGCTGCAAAAGCTGAGCCAACACTGGAACCACAGACGTTAACCTGACATGACGCCTGTATCATAGGAGTACATATGCAGTGTTTATTGCTTTGTTATAAAATTAGACAGCGAGCACCACGACATTGCACCGACATTACGCCTGCATAGGGTGTTTTTCCAATGCAGTTTAATGTCCTGGCGTGGCTCTGTGGGAGAATGGCTGACTGCCACGCAGAATGCTTGGATTAGATTCCTGCTGGGATCCTAATTTTTAATCTTTGCATTCGTCGGGTTAAAGGTGCCGATGTCGGTTTGGTTTAACGCTCTCGAATATATTTACCAATGTCTGTTCTCGCCGTTCCTGCGTAGATATAAACTGTCAATCACCTGTGGCGCAATCACCGTCGCCCGTGGTAAACGGGTATGTGCCATACGTGTCTGGTGGAAAGGGTTTGACGACGTAAGCGACAGGCTTTTCACGTTATTAATGTCATGAACAGACAGTCATATTCGCCAAATCCTCTTACCCTCCCCTGCCAATTTTCGTCTACACCAAGTTAAGGAGGCGATCACGAGAGCTCCCAGACGTAGGCGGCTAGATAGATAGATAGATAGATAGATAGATAGATAGATAGATAGATAGATAGATAGATAGATAGATAGATAGATAGATAGATAGATAGATAGATAGATAGATAGATAGATAGATAGATAGATAGATAGATAGATAGATAGATAGATAGATAGATAGATAGATACGGAGATAGAAACGTCCAAAGTGCCTGAGGTTCGCTAAGAAATGCTTTGCATTTAAAATAGAATTTCGGTATTCGATTGTAACGTGAGGGTGGACTTTAAATAGCAAAAATCTGGAAAACGTCGCATTACTGCTATGTGACGATACATTTATAGCGTATCGCTAGGCGAGTTCTTGTGCATGTGAAGGTGTCGTGATCGCACTCCCTGCATCTTATACGTTAGTTGCCGCTTCCCACCATTGTTCGAAAGCGCCTTACATCTGTCGTGTTGCTTTGACACTTTTTTTTCATTTGGTGGAAAATCGAATAATCCGATTGATATTTAGTGAAGACAATGTGGTGTAATAACGGCAGGTAGCCAATAGTAGCATGTTCTGGTAGTACACTAGGGTGATTCCACGAGAGATCGATCATGCCCGTCCGGTCGATATTTTTGTTTTGCCTGGGTTTTTTATATGTTATGTTGGCACATTCAAAGTGCACGGAACCGAAAATTTTATTTCCAAGAAATGCTCCCAGCGCACCAAAAAAATATTTTAAGGTGGCGGCGCGGACCTCCCGTTTTTGCTCACTGCAATTATTTCGGATTTCACGGCCGAATTTAACGTGAACTATAAATGATGTGTGGAAAATAATTTTTGCTGGTTTTAATACGCATTACTGTGAATTACATCCATGCTTTCTTTATGCCGTCCTCAAAAGGAAGAAAATGTGAAAAAATGGCAAACACGGCCGAAATCAAAAAAGTGTGCTAAGTTTGAGGCGCTTTGGCGCCTTTCCTATTTCAAACAGAAACTTGAAAACAATGTCATATTTAGAGGAGAGCCTTTGCAACAGTTATACGGAAGATCATTTTCCTACGGGCAGCGCAAAAAAAGAAAAAAAAATGTTAAAGAAGCAAGTTTTTAAAAAAAAGTTCATCTTCAAAAAAATAAAATGAAAACTCCGGTCTCAATTTTGACAATTTTTTTATCGAAGAGCGCTTATGTCAGTGAATGCACGGTTTTAATATCATATGTCCTCATTTGCTTTGTTCACGAGATATAACGGGCCAAAGTGACCCCTGCTGTGTGTGCTCACTTCAGTGCGACTGATGGTTGTTATCAGCTTGCATTGTGCGTAAATCTCAGTTTTAATTATTCTGCTGCAGCAAAACCTTGCTCTGGTGGCTTTTCGTCAAGAAAAATGTCTTATCAGATTTTGTGTCTAGCGTGTGCGAAAGTGGACTGCTGCCGCCCTCTAAAGGGCGATTCCACGAGAGATCGAACATGTCTGTCCGGTCGATATTTTTGCGTTGCCTGGATTTTTATATGTTATATGGGCACATTGAAATTGCACGGAACCGAAAATTTTATTTCCAAGAAACGCTCCCAGCGTGCCAAAAAAATATTTTGAGATGGCGGCGCGGGCCTCCTGTTTTTGTTCACGGCAATGTTTTAAAATTTCACGGCCGAATTTAACTCGAACTATGGTGTCGAAAATATTTTTGCTTGTTTTAATACGCATTACTTTGAATTACATCTATGCTTTTTTATGCCGTCCTCAAAAGGAAAAAAAAATGTGAAAAAAAAAGGCAAACCCGGTCCAAATCAACAAAGTTTGCTAAGTTTGATGCGCCTTGGCGCCTTTCCGATTTCACACAGAAACTTCAAAACTGTGTCAAGTATTGCAAGGAGCCTTTGCAACATTAAAGCGGCAGATCGTTTCTCTACAGGCAGCGCAAAAGAAGAAGAAAATAGTTGAAGAAGCGAGATTTTTCAAGAAAGTTCATTAAAGAAAAAACGGGTCTCAATTTCGACAGCATTTTTTTTATCGAAGAGCGCTTATGTCAGTGAAAACACCGTGTTACTATCTGTGTCGTCATTCGATTTGTTCACGAGATTTAACGGGCCAAAATGACCCTTGCTCTGTGTGCTCACTTCAGTGCGATTGACGGTTACCATCAGCTTGCATTGCACGTAAATCTAGTTTTAATGATTTTCCTGCATCCTGCAGTAAAACTTTGCTCTGGTGGCTTGACAACAAAAATCTATTCTCACTTTATTGGTGTCTAGCGTGTGCGGGGGTGGGCTTACACACACACACACCACACACACACCACACACACACACACACACACACACACACACACACACACACACACACACACACACATATATATATATATATATATATATATATATATATATATATATATATATATATATATATATATATATATATATATATATATATATATATATATATATATATATATATATATATATATATATATATATGGGTCATTCCATGCCAAATCACCCAGCGTTTTTCCGACCATCACAAATATGGCTGAAAAAATTTCCACGCTTTTCTTGAAGTTCAAAACTCGTTCTGCTCGTTTATTTCTGTTGTCAAAAATTTTCCCGCCTGTTTGTGAGAGAGTGTAGTTTTGCGCCGACTGAGCTAAAGGGCATCAAACAACAATTTTTTTCAAAGGGCGTTTATAGGATGTACTCAATAAAATGGTATTTCCGGCAAGCTAATGAAGTGATGTAACTGTAAAAATAATGACTTATTTATGTATATCGATTCCTCGAGGGCCTTTCGCACGAGCAAAATTGAATAAAGTTGCAAAATTTGATATTTTTTTCCAGGAACAAGGCAAACTGAAAGGGTAGAAACTAATTATATACTGGAAGCCTGTTCGACATACTACAAAAGAAAAATAATTTAGTCGCTGAAGGTGTAGCAAATCGTCTGAAAAAAAATTGTGAATTTCACTTTTTTTTTGAGAAAAGCTCTGTATTCATCGTCAAAAAACTTGCCTTGGTGGTCGGACTAAAAATATGCACGATACTTCATTTGAAAGCTCCATGTATTAGGTGAACATAGACAAAGTTACAAAAGGGTATTATTTTTTTAACTTGAGAAATATTTTCTTGAAATTTTGTATCTCCACCAGCTTTTCGCCCACGTAACTCAAGCGGCATGAAGCACTGGCAAAGGCAATACAGTAAAACCTCGGTGATACGATCACGGTTCGTACGAATTTCGGGGTGATACGAATTTTTCTGCGGTCCCGGCTAAGGCGCATTAGCCTGCAATGTATTGGAGTATGGATGTTGCGAACCGATTTTCACCCCGCGACGTTTGATACGAACGTACGCTAGCGCACAGGTACGAAGAGGTGCTGCCTGCGCTGTCGGGGAAGGCGCGGCAGTCCCGCTTGGGCGCGGGCATGCGCGCTGCGCGACCATCAACGGTGCGTCGTTGCCACCGAGATAGCGCGCGCGAATCTTGGAGGCCTTTATGCGCCTTCGCGTTTAGATTACAGATGACGTTGACGTCGCGTCTTTTTTTCCCAACGCGTTGACGCGTGCTCCTGTGCGCGAGGCAGCAGCGTCTTTGCACTGTGTTAACACGTGCCTGCCACGTCGATGCAAGACATGTCCACGCAGTCAGACGTTCTATGAAACAAGACAAACTTGTGCTGCGGGTCCGTCATGAAGTCCCATGAAAGGTGAACGAAGACCCCAAGAGACGAAACGGACGGTTTTGGCGAAGGAGCTAGGCCTCGCAACACACACGCACACCTGCCAACTCTCCGATTTGCACGGGAGACACCCAAATTGTGAGCAAACCTCTCGATTGTGCGGGCATGGCCGTAAATCTCCCGAAAAGCACTCCCAACACCACCGGGATAAGAAAATGACAGCATCAAAGGAGAGCGATTCTAAAATATTCTTTCCTTCATCTGTCGCGTGCAAAGCTCTTCTCAAGTGACTTTCGCCGCAGTACTCTGGGTCATGCAGAAAAGCGTAGCAAGATTAAGAGGGGGCTACAAGCGGTCACGGGACACAACACGTCTGGTTCATTAAATACACACTCGTACATGAGCCGTATATTTACAAGTACAAGTATGATTGTTGACGTCTAAACACTTTACTGGCAATCATTCAGAGCTGTTCATGACGGTGCTGCGGCCCTGAGAAACACTGAATCAAAACGTATACCAACTTTCTTTTGTCGCATACTAATTTTCCATATTTTCTGGTGATACGAATTTCGGATGATACGAATATTTTTGGTCACCCCGTGAGATTCGTATCACCGAGGTTTTACTGTATTCAGCCCGTGCCCACTGACCTGGGATGCAGACGTCAAATATGCTGCTGTCTATAAAGTAGTTGAAAAGGAAATGGGGTTGCTTTATAGACAGCACCATATTTGACGTCTGCATCCCAGGTCAGTGAGCATGGCTGAAGATTGCCTTTGCGAGTGCTTCATGCCGCTTGAGTTACGTGGGCGAAAAGCTGGTGGAGATACAAAATTTCAAAAAATATTTCTCAAGTTAAAAAAATAATACCCTTTTGTAACTTTGTCTATGTTCACCTAATACATAGAGCTTTCAAATGAAATATCGTGCATATTTTTAGTCCGACCACCAAGGCAAGTTTTTTGACGATGAATACAGAGCTTTTCTAAAAAAAAGTGAAATTCACAATTTTTTTTCAGACGATTTGCTACACCTTCAGCGACTAAATTATTTTTCTTTTGTAGTATGTCGAACAGGCTTCCAGTATATAATTAGTTTCTACCCTTTCAGTTTGCCTTGTTCCTGGAAAAAAATATCAAATTTTGCAACTTTATTCAATTTTGCTCGTGCGAAAGGCCCTCGAGGAATCGATATATATAAATAAGTCATTATTTTTACAGTTACATCACTTCATTAGCTTGCCGGAAATACCATTTTATCGAGTGCATCCTATAAACGCCCTTTGAAAAAAATTGTTGTTTGATGCCCTTTAGCTCAGTCGGCGCAAAACTACACTCTCTCACAAACAGGCGGGAAAATTTTTGACAACAGAAATAAACGAGCAGAACGAGTTTTGAACTTCAAGAAAAGCGTGGAAATTTTTTCAGCCATATTTGTGATGGTCGGAAAAACGCTGGGTGATTTGGCATGGAATGACCCATATATATAGATATATATGACAGTCTATATATGTCTATATATGACAGTCTTTGGGCGAAAACCGAATAGAGCAATATATATATATATATATATATATATATATATATATATATATATATATATATATATATATATATATATATATATATATTGCTCTATTCGGTTTTCGCCCAAAGACTGTCAGCAACGCTCAGCGCAAACTGCGCCTCATTGTTCGATATGCTTCGCGATTATTGTAGATCATTTTGTTAAGATTGCGCGCAAGACGCGAACACTCGAGCTTATTCTAGAACTTGCGCGACAACCAGCGATAACGCTGGAATATTCGACGGTACATGTATAAATGCCGACGCGCTTCACCGCTTGTCATTTGATCGACGGTCGACGCTTTGTTCGCCGCTATCAGTGTATTGCTGTAGTTTGACTTTCAGTTCCCCGGCCACAAGTTCGTCCAAATAAAGAGTTTCATCTCTGACATGCTGACTGCTGCTTTCGTCGACGTCAAGACCACGTGACATCTGGTGGTGCTGCTTTATGATCCGGACGCCACCGCGGGGCGCTGACCCAAGCCCAAGCCGCGACGAGGACGACGGCAAGGAAAACCCGGATCGCCGAACAAGCCGCAGGCAGAAGGGACTGCAGCCAGAGAACGGGCTCCTTCCCGAAAAAGCCAGGCAGCCGCAGATCCCAACATCGACCACAGCGACGATGACTGACCCCGTGGTGCCTGCGCCCATCCTTCTTCGGCAGCCCAAGGAGCCGCCAACCTTCCGCGGATCATCGTTTGAAGACTCGGAAAGCTAGCTCGAAGCCTACGACCGAGTCGCCCTTTTCAATGCCTGGACCAGTGAAGACAAGCTACGGCATGTCTACTTCGCCTTGGAGGACGCAGCTACAACATGGTTCGAAAACCAAGAGCGAACCCTGACAACATGGGACGTTTTTCGCACCAGGTTCCTGGCAACATTCACCAGCGTCGTCCACAAGGAGAGGGCCGAGGCTCTGCTCGAAACCTGCGTGCAGCTGCCAAACGAAAACATGGAACTCTTCGCAGAAGAAATGACGAGACTGTTCCGCCACGCAGACCCTGACATGCCCGAGAAGAAGAAAGTTCGCTTCCTCATGCGAGGAATCAAGCAGGAGCTGTTCGCGGGACTGATCAGAAACCCACCCGAGGCCATCCAAGAATTCCTCGCGGAGGCAACAACCATCGAGAAGACGCTCGAGATGCGCACCCGACAGTACAATCGCCGCGCATTTCAAGATAGCGCAGCAGTTAATGAATGCCCTCGGCTCCGACGACTTGCGCGAAACGATCCGAGCCATCGTGCGAGAGGAGCTGCGAAAGCTCGCAACCTTTTGCACAGCCCGAAGTGACGTCGATACTGACGTTGTACGCGAGGAAATCCAACAGTCACTGGGTGTTCCTCAGCCGGCACCGCCGCAGCTGCAAGCAATGAGCTATGCTGCTGTAGCCCGACGCAACGCCCCTCCTCCTCGTCCACGTCAAGACGCTGCGCCGCCCCAGCAGTTCGGCCGCCAGACGCCACCGCCGCCACCACCACCGACGCCCTACCGTCCTCCTGTCGCCCAGCGCTATGCCCCACGCTACGCGCTAAGGAAGACCGACGTTTGGCGCGCCCCTGACAACCGCCCGCTCTGCTACCACTGCGGGGAGGCCGGCCACACGTACCGCCGCTGCCAGTACCGACAGATGGGGCTACGCGGATTCGCCGTGAACGCGCCGCGCCCGCAGCCAGGCGAACGGCCTCGCGACATCGACGACTACCTCACCAGAACACAGTGGCAAGAACGACGACCTTGCCGATCGCCGTCGCCAGGCCGTCACGTCTATCCCGAACGCCGACCATACACTGGCCCAAACCGGCGCCGTTCACCTAGCCCCTATTCGGAAAACTAAGGGCAGGAACTGATGGAGGTGCGGTTGCTGTACGACGAGGGTAGCGATGCGGGCTTGTTGGTCTGTCATGGTCTGTCATGGTTCATGGTTCATGTTGGTCTGTCATGGTTGTCATGGCGCCAGTGTGTGTGTCTTCTTCCCTTCGTCCTTGTCTTTTCGCGCCCACATCCAAGAACCGTGCTGTACGACGAACTACCGAAGATCCTCCACCGTGATCCGACGCCACGACCTAACCGCAACGCTAAGCGACGAACTAGTGACCTCGACGTTCTGATCGACGGCCACAACGTGACCGCTGTCGTCGATACTGGAGCCGACTATTCCGTCATCAGTGGGCCGTTCGCCGCAAGGTTGAAGAAAGTTAGGACTGCTTGGGAAGGCCCCAAAATCCGGACCGCTGGAGGCCGTCTAATAACGCCGTCGGGAGTCTGCACAGCAAGAGTCACCATCAATATACGCACTTATCCTGCGACTTTTGTAATCTTGCAACATTGCTCCAAGGATGCCATACTTGGCATGGACTTCCTAAACCACCACGGCGCCGTCATCGACCTAAGAACCAAGTCGATAACTCTATCGTCGAAGAAAGCGACACCGCCGGATACAAACCCATGTCAACATGCCCTGAACGTGCTCGAGGATCAAATCACCATTCCGCCTAGATCCAGCGTCATAATTCCCGTCGGCACCGTAAAAACTGAATACATCGAAGGTGTCATCGAGAGCGATCAGCGTTTGCTGCTAGACCGTCATATTTGCGTCGCCAGAGGCATTGCTCGGCTGCATGACGGAAAAGGAAGCGTGATGGTAACGAACTTCAGCCAATACAGACACCTGAGCAGGGGCACGACGATTGCGTACATCGAGGAAATCTTTACTGTCAGCGATGCGTTTGCCTTTTAGATGTGAAGCATCTTATTGCGGAGTTCAATCCGGTGGTGGTGTGCGGCGTGACGACCCTTATTGCGCATGCGCAAGCCCTCTCCACACACCTCCTCTCCACTTCCCATTTCCCCTCACCCTCTCCACTTCGCCTCTCCTCCCCCCTCTGACACGCGGGCTCTACATGCCGAAACGCTGCTTCGCATCGCCTCATGGTCCCCTTTAGCGGGAGATGGTGTGATTTTTTAGATTCTCACGAAGCTACAACGACGACCCAAATGCCTGAGCCATCCTTCGACGTAAACCCAAGCCTTCCCGCTCGCCAACAGCAACAGCTCCGATGCCTTCTGAAGGAATACAAGAACATCGTCCTTCGTCATGGCACCCCAAGGTACTTATCACCGATAGAGGTACGGCCTTTACTGCTGACCTAACTCAGGCGATCTTGGAATACAGTCACACAAGCCACCACCCGACCACCGCGTACCACCCACAGACAAACGGCCTGACCGAGCGTCTAAACAAGACCATCGCCGACATGCTGGCCATGTACGTCGACGTCGAACACAAGACGTGGGACGCCATCCTTCCGTACGTCACCTTCGCGTACAACACGGCCGTACAAGAAACTACGCAGATGACGCCATACAAGTTGGTCTACGGACGGAGCCCGGCAACGACGCCTGACGCCATGTTACCAAACGTTACCGACGAGGAAAACATCGACGTGACCACCTACCTACAGCGCGCCGAAGAAGCACGACAGCTCGCCCGCCTACGGATCAAGAACCAGCAGACGACTGACAGCCGCCGCTACAACTTTCGACGACGCCACATGGAATACCAACCCGGTGACCGTGTATTGGTATGGACGCCAATACGCCGACGGGGACTTAGTGAGAAGCTTCTTCGACGATACTTCGGACCGTACGGGGTACTTCGACGCCTCGGCGCACTCGACTACGAGGTTGTCCCTGACGGCATTGCGAACTCTCAGCAGCGCCGTGCGCGACCTGAAGTCGTCCATGTCGTGCGCCTCAAGCCATATTACGCGCGTTAGCGAATCTGAGGACTATAATTTTGCTTTGTTATTGTACTTTCTTGCTTGTGCTTATTGTTTATTGTACTTTATTGCTTTATTCTTGTTATTTATTGTTGCATGCATGGCCACCCCCCCCCCCCCCCCCGTGTTCTGTTTTAAACATCGGGACGATGCTTTTTCAGCGGGAGGCATCCACGAGCGTTTCTTACTATTACTTTTGCTGTATTCGGTTTTCGCCCACAAGGACTGTCAGCAACGCTCAGCGCAAACCGCGCCTCATTGTTCGAGATGCTTCGCGATTATTGTAGATCGTTTTGTTAAGATTGCGCGCAAGACGCGAACACCCGACCTTATTCTAGACCTTGCGCGACAGCCAGCGATAACGCTGGAATATTCGACGGCACATGTGTAAATGCCGATGCGCTTCACCTCTTGTCAGTTGATCGATGGTCGACGCTTTGTTCGCCGCTATCAGCGTATTGCTGTAGTTTGACTTTCAGTTTCCCGGCCAGAAGTTAGGCCAAATAGAGTTTCATCTCTGACGTGCTGACTGCTGCCGTCGTCGACGTCACTGACAATATTTTCGGCACAAGTGCGAAGGAATGAATGCTATAGCAAGAAATTGCAATGTCACGGGAAGAACGGCAAGAAGCTCGAAACTCGCAACGCGCTGCTCGAGCAGAAAGGACGCACAGAAAGAAATACACAAGATGAGCCGAACAACTGTCACACAGCTCGACAGTTAAAGCGCGCTGCTCAAACGCAAAAGACGCACGAAACGAACGCAGAAGTATACATGGATGGATGGAAACAACTTTATTGAAAGTCCGGCGATGTTTAATAACCCGGGCTCGGGTCTCCCATGAGGGGACTTCGAGGCCTTGCCTCAACGCTGCCTCGCGGGCCCGCTGGACTGCCCATTCTTGTGTCTTGAAGTTGGAGCTGCGCAGAGCGGCTGCTCACTTCGACGCGAGAGCATCCGGAGCTACTGCCTTCTTAGCTTCTGTGACAGGGCACTCCCATAACATGTGTGAGAGCGTCGCTCTAGTTGCCTGATATAATTTGCAAGTAGCATTCGAGAACTGCGCAGGAAAAATGTGTTCACAGGATGAGCGCAAACTAACTCTCACAGTTGTTACTTATTTGTGTGTGAGCAGCGCGCTCCTTTCGCAAAAGCGGCTGCTGCAGTGAGCGAAGTGGCCTTTGTGCTCTCTGTAACTTCAAAACAAACTTGGAGTGAGAGCACAAGACGTATAAACCACCCCCATCACGAGATAAGCGCGCGCACGAGCGACAACGCCCTGTGTAGGCACGCGGCCATCGCAACCCGCGCGGGGTGACGCTCTTTAAGGCGCGCCCTTCCCGCCATTTCGCTTGTGATAACGAAAACACGATGAAGTGCCACCGATCTCTGAGTACAGCGAACGGTAAATGGTGTATATAAAAAAGTCAGTTTCGCCGCAAGGGCGAAGCAATGAATGCGATATCAAGAAATTGGAATGTCACACGAAGAACGAGAAGCAGCTCGATAATTGCAGCGCGCTGCTGAAGCACAAAGGAGGACGCCCGAAAAGAACGCACAGGCATGCACAGGGCAAGCGTGAACTAACAACTGTCGCAGTTGTTACGTCTTTGTGCTTGAGCAACGCGTTGCAAGTGCAGACAATGGAGAATCAGATGCTCTTAAATATTTCTTTTTCTTTAAAACGGCGGCGCGTGGAGCGACCCCCTGCGTTTCCTGCCACACGGGGACGTCTGATGCAAGGTGTACCCGGTGTTCTTTGTTTCTTTTTCTTCTACATCACGAGTGGGTGCTGAAAATGGCCACATTGTCGTGCGCGTCTCAAGGGTAGTTTTCAAATAGAAAGAAAATTAGGAGCGTTGCGTCTGCAAGTGTCGACAATGGAGAATCAGATGCTCTTAGATATTTCTTTTTCTTTTAAACTGCGGCGCGTGGAGTGACACTCTGCGTATCCCGCCTTACGGGGGCGTCTGATGTAAGTTCCTAACTATAGGTGTTCCCGGTGTTCTTTGTTTTCTTTTCCTTCCACATCACGAGTAGGTACAAAAAAGGGCCACCTTGTCGTGCGCGTCTCAAGGGCAGTTTTCAAATTGAAAGAAAATTAGGAGCGTTGCATGATGGAAAACACGCTCAAGCTCCTCCGAGATTTGCTTACCACTAGCGGTAAATGATGTATATAAATAGCTCGCCGTTATTTCGCCAAAGCATGCATGGGGCATGGTTGAGTTGTCTAATTCAGCGGGCTGGGGAGCGAGGGGTCGATTGTTCGAATCCCCGGTCGGGTGCTTCGCAATTTTTTACATGCGAAGCAGCATTTGCTCTGGGCATTGTCCGTAGTTCCATTGGCGACCGTCCGCTTTCTACCACCTAGCATAGCCATCGCCCGCGCCAAGGAGAAGTCTTCTTCCACTTGTTCTTCAACCGCCTTGATGATGATACGTGCAGAGCACTTTAGGGCCAGACAAAACCATTTGTGCTGGCACGTGCTTGCGTGTTCGGGCCTGTGTTAAGGGCTGGTTAAGACGCTGTGGCCTCTCCCCCTTACACTCTCTCAGAAATCATGTGATGGCGTCGGCGAACGAGATTCTGCAGACGCGCGATGAACCAACGCGTTCTATCCTAGGCAGAACGCGCTGGCACGCGCTAGCGCGTTCGGACCTGTGTAAGGGGCTGGGTAAGACGCTGTGGCCTCTTCCCCTTACACTCTCTCAGCAATCACGTGATGGCTTCGGGGACCGAGATTCTGCAGACGCGCGATGAACCTGCGTGGCGTGCTCCAACAAGAATTCGGGACGAGTAACAGCAATAGCAACTACAGCGAATTCATGGTGTGCTCCACTTGCAAGGACGCGTTAACATCGGGCAAGGTGCCCGTGATGAACGGAACTTAAGTCGACCCATGCGCTGCTTCGCATTCCCACAAGGTTCCCTTTAGTGGGAGATGGTGTAATTTTTTCTGCTTTATTTTTCTTTGTGCCTTCTTCATATATATACACATACATATACATATCCAGGACATGACGGCGACGGCAAAAGTCAGCCGAGTGTGTAATAACAATAACAGCTCGCCGCTAGTATGGTGAAGAACGAGCCGTCTGTGGCTGAGTTGGTTCGCGCCGCGCGCTGCGCAGCGAGGGGTCGTAGGTTCAACCAGTGTAAGAATAAGTTACGTGATGACTCTGCCGCCGGCGCCACGTCCAGATTGTGTTCGCCGCCTTGGCTGTTTTTCCTTTTGGCTGCGACAGGTGGCGCTAACAGACGGGGGCTGATTGGTTAAAGGCGCCGATCCGCGCGTAGTAGGTTATTGCTGCTGAGCCTCGCTTGTTTATTACGCTCGATATACTTATGTACATAGATGTTAATAAATTAGTACGCTGGGATTGTGCAGTAACGAAACTTATTTTCTAATTGTATATGAAAATTATTTCCCAACAGCGTTCTTGTCATATAAATGTTCCGACAACAGCAAACGTTGCTCTGGAGAGCGGTCGCATTTTGACGCGACCGCGTTAAAGAGCTCATTTCGCTGAAATTCCGGTGTCGGCGACGTCGGCATCTTTGGCTCTGAGCAAAAAAGCAGCGTTGGCCGTGAGTGAAAATTCGAGGTAGTTGCAATAAGGATAGCAGCTCGAAGGATAGCAGCTCGAGGGCGTTTGCGGTTTGGCCTACCTTGCGGCAGTCTCCACCGAAGAGCGAAGGCACGCTAGCGATAAGGAAGGCAATAGTGTGCGTGCGTGCTCGTGTGTGTGCGCGCGTGTCTGTATTGCGAGTGTGCGCTCGGGCGTTTGTGGGCGTGTGTATATGTGTGTGTGTGTGTGTGTGTGTGTGTGTGTGTGTGTGTGTGTGTGTGTGTGTGTGTGTGTGTGTGTGTGCGTGCATGTGTGCCTGCGTGTGTGTGAGTGCATGTGTGCGTGCGCGTATGTGCATTTGTGTCCGTGCGTGTGTGTGCACGTGTGTGTGCATGTGTGTGTGTGTGCATTTGTGAGCGTGCGCGTGCATGTGTGTGCGTGTGTGCGTGCGCGCGCGTGTGTGTGAGCGTATTTGTCTGAGTGTGTGTGAGTGCATGCGTGCGTGCGTGTGTGTGAGGGCATGTGCGTGCGCACGTCTGTGTGTATGTGCATTTGTGTGCGTGCGTGTTTGTACATGTGTGTTTGTGTGTGTGTGTGTGAGTGTCTGCGTGTGGATATCGCTGTTGCGCTCTAGTTGCTTAGCAAACTGAACGGAAACAAAACTTCTTCAGACAAGTTTCAACCAATGCATGTATCACGAAACTTACACGCGTTGTATTAAGAACTTCAATCGACACGCGACCCCTGCAAGTTTTGCGGTTAGCGTCTCGCATTTGCTCCATTTCGGCCTCTGGCAATGTTGGCTGCATGATATGGTGTGAAGAACGCCGCCTACGCGGCACGCCCCTTAAGGGTTTCGCCTAATAGGCGTGCCGCGTTAATAAGCAACACGTTTATTAAGGCTTTCGACTTAATAAACGGTGTTGTGTCGGAAGCATCGTGGTCGCAAGTGGGCCTGCAATGTTGCAAAGTGTCTCCGGACGATGGCGATGAAACGCAAGAGGCATCCAAGGACGAGAAAATCTTGCCTGACGACATCAAGTCTGGCAAACTAATTTTTTTTCAAGTCTGGCAAACTAATTATAATAACGTGAATACTGTGAACGTAAAAAAACGCGACTACATCACAGAAGTAGTATGTACAGTGATTTCTGTTCACTGATTATTCTACAACCTTTAATGTTTCTTGGTCCTAATTGGCATAGATGAGGCAGCTCAAAAAGTGACATCTGAATTTAAAACACGAAATTACCTCTCCGGCTTGATGACGACGTGAGTTGGTAGCGCATAGGCCACTCACACTATCAGTGTTGTGTTCAGAAACCTCCTGTTCTTCACGTGGAGGCGGCTCGTCGCTGCATAAGTCGAAGCGCGGCCTCTTGCGTTGCGTGCCAGTTCATTCAGCATCGCCATGACGAGCAATAAATTTGGCGTACATTCAGCGGTCGGGTAAGGCACTTCCGAAGCAATTGAAGCTTTTGGCCCCCGTCGCTTCTGAGAAGTCGGCAGTAGGGCCTGCCGTTTTCACGGTTTCCTGGTTCTTTGCTGCACGGTCAGGTATTTTGGGCAGCCGTGGAAAATGCTAGGCACAGCATCCGAAGTGAGCGTAGGTTTCTTTCGGGCGTGCAACACGTTTCCCTTGTACTCTGCATGATATGTTGCAGAGATCGCTTCTTCCGGGAAATGCTTCGCGCACACATGATCAGTAGGCTCCAAAACTCTGTCTGCTCTCAGAATCACCCGTCGCCACTTATCTAAGCGCTCTGGTTCACGCGGAGCCTTGAAAAGCGACACACGCTCCGTACAAGTCTTGCAATTCGGGAAGAAACACTTTTTGCCTATTTCGAGGCGCAGCCAGCGACAAGGCCGCTAAAGGGTACTCATCATACACAGCGTCGAGGTATACGTGCACTCAATCACAATACACGAATCAGCAAAACAATTGCACTGACAGAGCTCACAGGCACAGGACAGCGCGTTTGTAAATCACAGAAAGCCATGCACACAAAACTTTCAGTAAGGTCTTTCTTTGCGCGCGTATTTCAGAATGAGCACCGCGCGAGCCCCTGAGACGATTGTTTCATCTCGCCGCTCTCCGCGCCCCGCCCCAGCGCCGCCTTCTTCTCGTGACGTAAACCATCTCTCCTCGCCGGTGGCGGCGGGCGGCAGTGGCGGCGGCAGCGGGGCGCGGAGCCGCGACGGCGAGCGCCGGCACGCCGCGCTTACACGATTGCTGAGTAGCGCGCGTAGGTCGTAGGTTGCGAAGCTCTTGTGCGAAGCCGCGTATGGTCTCGTGCGCGTATTCATGGCGACTGCTCCTCACATTCACGCTTGAATTTGTTGCGTGCGATGGGCTGTTGTCTAATGCAAAAGCGACAACGCCTTTGGATTAGAAACATCAGACGCAGCAAATTGGACCCAAACCATGGGCGTCGGCAGGATTTTCCCTTGGGGGGTGCAAACCCGTGTTACATCGCGGATAGGGGAGGGGGGGGGAGAGAGCTGGCATAGCTTGGGTGGGGGGGCAAGTGCCGGTGTAGCTTGAGGGGGGCAAGGGCCCCTTTTGCACCCCCCTGCCTACGCCCATGCCCGAACCCTGCTGCTCCGTCTTATGCGAGATACGTACTTGAGTATTTCGCTGAATATCTGGTATTGTAAACAGCGTACTATTAACACAACCTTATTATTCGTTGTGCAATGGGACCCTTTCAGGCGCACAAGCTTTAAAAATCATTTTGCCACGCTGACAAAAGGAGTTTTATGGTTCGCGTTTCGAACGCTTGGGCACATTGAAATTTTGAGCTATCACGCTATAAGTGTCAAGCCTGATGTGTTGCGTTTACGTAATTTATCGCGCGTTCTGAGCACGAGCTTGGAATGTTACCGTGACGTTGTGAGGGGAATATTTATTTCGATAGCGCGCGTCAGCTGCGGCGTTTATCTGGCATGTGTTGCACGTTATGTGGTCTGCGCGTCTGTGACTGTCAGCCTATGGTGTCATTTATCGCAGTGTGTTGCCGCTTGTGCACATGCTACCAGTTCTAAGCTTAATTCGCGCAGGTAAATTAATCCGCGCCTCTGTGCTAAGCGAATGTGCCTTGCGCTTTTTATTCATTCACGTATGTGCGCGATGTCTGTGCTCGTGCAGGAAGCTCTTCTACTATAGCAAAGGGCCCTCATGTACTCGATGAAATTTCGTGATTAGGCAGTATAGAGCGTTAAGTTGAGCAGAAAAATGATTTTCTAAAGCAAACCAACAGGATGTCCGCTATCACAGACTAGCAGTACGAAGTAGTGTTTTCATCTAACACTCGCCTTCTAGGGGCCCTGCACCTGCTCTGGCGAAAACCTTAGATGTTTCAGCAAACGCGAAAATTGACCGCCGGCGTCCGCGGGGTCGGCGTCCTGCGTCGGAGGCGTCAACACGAGGGCTGTTAAAAAATCATCACGTAATGACGTCACCATACGACCGAAGCTTGTGACGTCATGATGACATCGAATAACGTGACTTCACGCGATGACGTCATCACATGACTTCGCTGATTTGCACTGCCTTCGTGATTGGCCCACCGATCACGGAGGCAGTTGTTTTTCCTTGTTCATTTTCTCCTTGATGTGGATTGAAGTCCCGTCAAGGAGGTGATCGACGTCGATCAAGCAGGAGGCAGGTTGGAGTTAATAAACACTTGAAGGTATATTGTAGCGAAATATTTACAGTCATATGTACATCTTGCCGAAGCACACTGATGATAACATAGACATCAACAGCATCTTACTCTTCTACTTAACTTTCTTAAATTAGAGCCTAGAACACTTTTACTACATACGAAGAACCGAGTCTCACTGTTCGACCACCGAGTGGTTACGGCCCAGACGAAAGTTGCATCGTACGGAGTCTTACTGATCAATCAGTTAGGTGATTACAGCCTAGACTGAAGGGAAACGAATTCCGTCCAGTCTTAAGTACCTTGCGGTAAACAAAGAAAAGGGGAGGTGGCCACTGGTGGTCCGCCTCGACATTCCCTTATCCAATCCGTTTATCCTCAGATTAAGCCACTCCCTTCTGGGCTGTCCCTAATCTCGACAGCAGTGTCCTTACAGTGCAGACAGGCGTTTTGGCACTCTTTCCCATCCTGGCTCTCCCTCTCCTTATCCCACGCTCTCAGGGATTCTCACGGTCGAAATACATCGGTATCTTAGCCCTGGTGCATTCACGCCATTTTCCCATACTCATCGAGTTGAACACGCGGGGCCAGTCGTTAAACGGTTCCGGGAAAGAAAAGGCGTATGCGTGTCCCTGCCTCCCACGCATTCGGACCATGCATTGTTGCGACTCAACCCTGCTTTACCGTCGGCGCGCCGAAAGCACATGCCGGTCGTTGTTGGGGTCACGCATACTGTCGCCTTGGGCGACGGCATAGAGCAGGAGACGTTTGCGCTCCTCATTTTCCCACACATTCGGGCTGCCGACCTCTGAGAACGGTCGCTTGACCGCAACTCCTGCTGGCCATCGGGATAGACAAGCTCCTCAAAGGAAGCCGTTTGCTTTCTCTTGATAATTGCACAGCCAAAGACCAGGCAGAGAGGGAGCCGAGAAAGAAGCTTTGTACGACGTACAGTGCCGCGCCGTCCCGTCTCCACGGTCGACTTATGAGCGGCGACACCTAACACGTCCCCCCTTAAAGAGTACGCTGGGCAGTTTTACGCTCAGTGATACGATAAAGCACTGCCGCGATTAGGTCGCTGGACTTTCTAACCATACAACAGTCTACAGAATCTGTAAACACAATTGCAAGACAACAAGATAGGAGAATACAAGAAATGTAAACAAGTACATGCTAAACAATCAAGCACACCATTGCTGCTTCAAGAAGTATGATCACTAATGTCTGTTTCTTGAATTGACAATCACACAGTCCACAATATACAGCAGCAAGTGGGGAGGAACATTCACGTCCCCCCCAGTTGGCATGGCACTGTTATTCTGATGGCTTCCATAAACTATTCTGGAGCCTTGATAATGCATCAGCATTACCGTTACATACGCCCTTCCGATGTTGTACCGACACATCATATCGCTGTAAATCCAGCGCCCATCTTGTCAATTTCGCCCCGTGCGGAGTCGAAGTTGTAAGGTACGACAGCGGATTTTGGTCGGAAACGACGTTTACTATGGCACCGAAAAGCCAGTAGTCAAACTTCTTTAAGGCCCATATTATTGCGAACGCTTCCCTCTCAATGGTCAACCAACGCATCTGGGCAACACCACCTAGACTTCTTCAGGCCTCCGCACTACCCGCGTGACGTCACGGGCCTAGCCCGACACAGCTAGCCTCGGTCGGCGAAGATCGGCGTTTTTTTCGCATGTTTCTACATACGCATGTTCTGACGCGGTGTTACACTGAAAAAAGTTTGAAAGAAGAGTTGGCTGGCAACAAAAATAAAATATTTATTTTTAAATACAGAGCCTATGCACTTGTTTATTGCACGTATAGTATCCACTCACAACTTCATCTGCACGCACAAAAGCTCTGCCAGAGCATAACACAGGTTTTGTTTGCACGTCACTTTTCGATCAAAAAATAGCGCAGACGCTTCCTGGCAAAACAAACGCACCATAAAAAGATATGCTAACATACATGAGGCGTACTACCGCGACAACAAGAAAGCCAGCACTCTCTAGGCTTATAATCACCCTTTTCAAATCATCGTGTAGTTCATTTGCCGTTATTCTGGTCACAGGAAGAATGTGAACAACATCCGTATATGACGACAAAAGCGACTGCATCATGAACACATGGGCTGTTTTAGCTTGCTCGGCGCAATGAGCAGCAGAGCCTGTTAAACAGCCACCTTTGAACTCGAAAAACTGCTGCAGGTGTATTTCATCTAGCATAAGCGACACGTTTCTTTCATGTTCTTTCAGAATGCTCGCTCTATGTTTTGTGAACCTTAAAAAACCTTCCTCACTCTGTTCTTTAACAGGGCTGACATCACATGTTGCGCAAACTCTTTTGACTGTCTCAGGGTGTGGCAGTACGAGTTTCCACTGTGGCGGAAAAATTTGTAAGCGTGCGGTTAAATTGTGTGCAATATACTAGCAAAAACAAGAAGCTCTGATAAGTACCTCATACCGTTGGCCTTTCTGGTAAAGAGGTGACACTGCTCTTTAAGAAACAGTAGCGTATCAGCCCTTTCACCTTCGTGTAAATCCTCATTCGTAAGGTCATCAAGAAGCGAAATGACCAGGCTTAATGTTTCTTGCACTTTGTACTGTCTCTGGGTTGTTTTTTTTGGTACTGTAGTTTTCCACAGTGTCAAGGAGGTCAACGAGCACACGAAAATCACAAATCTCAGAAGTAATGCACAGCTGTTCGCAAGAAGACAACTGAACATTTCTTTAAAAAAACACGAGCACATAAGTCTGCGTTCACCACTAGAGTCACTGTATATGCTACCTTTAAGTAGCAGAGTAGCGCATAGGTCCGGCTAGCAACCACAGCTATGCGGTGAAGTCGCACTTCGTTTTTGCAGGCGACATGCCTACCGTGTCGCCGATTAACCTGTCTGGCGTGTCGAAGACCGGTGATAAACATTGGCTGTCGATGGCTAGTGTTAATTCAGTTCACTGCAGCGAAGGCGTCAAGAAATTAAAAAAATTGGCCCAAGCGGCAGCTTCTCCGCAATGCATGGTTGCTAGCGGCGTTGGAAGACAGATGCGCAACTCTGCTACCTAAAGGTAGCATATACAGTAACTCTAGCCACCACCACATAGACGACTAGCTCCGGTGCTTGCGATGTCATCTCCACGTTAGCGAATATCACGCATGAATCACATATGGTCGGGAACCAAAACACTTTATGCCGTGTACGTTCCAGGCGAGACGTAATGTCAACAAGATTCTGAACGTTGTTTTCCAGTGACTCGGTTTCGTATGTGACCTTAGACTGCTGAATGGCATGCTGAAGCAATTCGTGTTCAGCCCGTCTTTTCTTTTCGTCAGGACCTTCGCGTGTTTTCCGCTTGTCAAACACGTATGCTGGACAGTCAGGAAAAGTTGTTCGCAATGCGTCTGGCAGCCTCGTGAGTTTCATGGGTGCTTCGATGGTCCTCCCATCAACGTCTGTGTATGAAGAAGTTGTCCTCAAATACTGTGGCTTGAAGTGGCGTTCGCATACATGCATACGACGAAAATGGTGCACGCATATAACTGAACTACTCTGAAGCCGATACATAAGATGCTCGCACGCAGCAAACAAGCGGACCCGCATTAATGGAGGAAACATATCCTATGGTTTCAGTTTTCTGCCCCCACCTGTTTGTAGCCTCCTGCTACAAACGCATGAGGGGCGATTCTCCTTTTAATCGCAGCTAGTATAGTGTACACTCTGCACACATGAAAACTAGTATGTACGATTTCGCTTACCTTGGGGTCTTTCAACTGTGCGACATCCACATCGTCGCGCCGTATCGCATGTTGCCATTCGCCTCTTCCCTTCGGATCACTTAGAAAAGAAAACAACCGAACTTTTGGACCTCCGTCGTAGTTTCCTCTGCACATCGCAACACAGCACCGGCCCATGGTTCCACACACACGCGGAACACAAAAGCCACGGCATACATACACATAAAGGCTTGCGAGGAGCACAATGACACAAACGACGGCGAGAGCAGCGCTGTGCACAAGAGATAATCCACGTGGAGCACTAGCATGTTCAGTCATGCAGCGCGCGCCGTTTGACAGTGCACGGAGTGGCAAGCGACGGCTAGCGCCATCTACAGCGCACGCATGAAAACGTTTGGTTTGCTCGGGTCGGGCTAGGTTCGATGACGTCAGCGAGTGGGCCGACGGAGTGCGGAGGCCTGAAGAAGTCTAGGTGGTGTTGATCTGGGTCGGTGAGAAGCGGTGGCTTGCAAAGGCGATAGGCTTCTCTTGCCCCTCCGCTGACATTTGCGCCAAACATGCTCCCGCCGCCGTAGCTGATGCGTCTGTGAAAAGCCAGTAGGGCTGAGATGGCTCTGGAGTGTTAAGCGCCACGGCCTCGCACAAAGATTGTTTGAGAATCTCAAATGCCGCCTGGGCTTCCTCCGGCCAGGGTATCTTATTAGGTACCGCTTTCTTTGTTAACAGCGTGAGCGGGCTCGTCACCTCTGCGTATCCTCGGACGTACTCGCGATAGTAGCCGCAAAGTCCTAACAGGCTGCGTAGTTCCTTTTTAGTGCGCGGTGGTACCAGGTTCTTAATCGCTGCTATTTTTTCAGGGTCTGGTGCATGTGTCCCTGAACCGACAATATGCCCCAGGTAATGTAGGTGGGATTGCGCAATCTGACACTTCTCCGGACTGGCTTTCAGTCCCGCCTTATCGAAGACCTTAAGAATAATGTCGAGATGCTTTAAGTGCTCCTCCCAAGTGCTAGAAAAAATAGCAATATCATCAAGGTATGCCGTGGCATACATTTGATGTTGCGACAAGAGTTTATTCACCATTCTTTGAAAGGTTGCCGCGGAATTTTTTAGCCCGAAAGGCATCACTTTCCATGCGTACTGACCCTGATGCGTCACAAACGCGGTGAATTTCTGACTCTTCTCTTCCATCGGTACCTGCCAGTACCCGCGCCTAAGGTCCACTACCGTAATGAACTGCGCTCTGCCTACTCGGAAAATCAATTCCTGAGGATTCATCATAGGGAACGCATCCGCTTTGGTGACGGCATTTAACGCTCTGTAGTCCACACACATGCGGATAGTCCCATCTTTTTTTCCGAAGCATACCACCGGGTGTGCGAACTCACTCTCCGTGGGGTAGATCAACTTCGAAGTCAAAAGTTCGTCAACTTGCCGGCTGACTTCCTTCTTTAATAGTTCCGGCACCCGATAAGGAAACACCTTTTTTGGCTGGTCGCCCTGTTCTATTTCTATCTTATGTTCGTCTACCTTCGCTATACCCGGGTGCCGTCAAAGAGTGTGCAATGTCTTTGGAACACCGCCTGTACTTCCGCCTGCGCGTCAGCATCAAGGTGAGCAACCTTCTCGCTCGTTAGCACTAGCTCTTCCCGCTTTACAGTGGTTGGTTGTGGAGCATATTCCACCTCCCCAAAATCATGGTCCTCATCGAAGACGACCCCAATATGACTGACCCTTGCATAGTAAGGTCGAATGTTGTTGGCGTGGACACTTTTCACCTTTCCCTCAGATGTTTCAACACGGTAAGAATGTTCGCGCTCACGTCCAACCACTGTGAATGGGCCTAGCCATTTAGGTGACATCTTACAATTCCGATCATTGTCGAAAACCACAACTTGGTCGCCAACGTTAAAAGCTTTGAGCCTGGTGCTGATTATAAGCACTGGCGTAACTCTCCTGATGAGTTGCACTAGTTAGCTCAGCAATATAAGCGGCAGTCTCGAGCTGCTCCTTAAGTTGCTGTAAATACTTAGCGGGGTTTTCTCTCAATGTTGCGGGCACCGGCATTTCTCCCATCCACGTCCTCTGCAGTATTAGAAGCGGTTCCGTGGGATTCCTTTCATACAATAGACGAAACGGAGCTACTCCGGTTACCTCATGGGGAACTTCCCGATAAGCCCATAAAACCATTGGGATCAATTTGTCCCAATTCTTGGAGTCTCTCTGAATGACATGATACAACATGTTTTTCAGTACTCGATTCCACCTCTCTACAACTCCATTACTCTCTGGGTGTTCTGGGGTTGAGAATTTTGGTGTGTAGCCTAATTTCTCCAGCATCGTTTGCGTGAGCTGAGATTTAAAAGTAGTGCCTTGATCGGAGCAGATATCTCCGGAACGCCTGTGCTACTGAAGATCTCAATCAGTGCATCACAAATCGCCTTGGCTGTCAAAGAGCGCAGTGGGACCACCTCTGGCCACCTCGTGCAAAGGTCCACTAAGCAAAGCGCGTACTTATGCCCTCTCGCTGACGGTGTGTCCAGGGGTCCGATTACATCGACATTGACAACTTGGAAAGGGTGCTCTGGTCTAGTGAGCGGAGTTATAGGCACCTTGCCCGTGCGACGCCTGTCTGAACGAATTTGACATTCATGGCACGAACGACAATGCTCTAATATCTCCTTCGCCATACCCGGCCAAAAGAAGTTATACCTAATGCGAGCTTTTGTTTTCTTTGGCCCTGGATGTCCCCCACATAGTGACTCATGGGCTAAGTGCATTAGCTCAGTACGCTTATCTTTGGGGACAACTAGTTGACTCACTCGAGTGCCTGCTATTGAGTCGCAGTGGTATAACAGTCCGTCTGAAATGAACATGCCGGATTTCCCACTACGAGCATCTTCCCAGCAGTTTTTTTAGCGTAGTGTCACCCAACTGCACTTTGCGGAACTCTTCTCTTTGGCCTAACGACGCCTCCCTTTCTTCATTAATTGGCGCATCTTCCCCGGAAACGTCTTTTTCCTCCAAGGTAAGATTGCAGGCCACTACTTTTGGTTTCTCTACTGCTTGTTCTGCCTCATGAGCAGGCTCGGCCGGTGCTCGACAGGGTGCCAGAGGGCTGCTGGCCTTCAACAAAAGTTTCCAATCTTCCTCGGTCAACAAACAATCTGTGCCCTCGACGAGCTCATCAGTTAACGCGCAGAGTAGGTCGACGCTCTGAGGTTGCATCACCACTCGCGGGCTATTTAATTTGACCGGCAATGTAGCTAGCCTCGCCTCGATAGTTTTACCAAAAGCAGATACCAATCTTACCGAGCCAGACGGCTCTGCTAAACTTCGCGGAAGTACACTCTCCCGAATGACAGTTATCTCACTCCCTGTATCCAAAATCGCATCTGCGGATACGTCTGCACATGATACAGGAATTAACTGCAGTTTATTTGTGCCTTCACCCTCGTGTTTCAGAGACTTCACCTTTGCGCTAAGGACTCCATCAGGTATTTCAATTTCCGAATCGTCGGCTAATGTTACCTTTTGTACCTTCCGCTTTGGCTCGGTAGCCTTCTTGGGGTTGCTCTCCTTATCACTAGCCTTCGGGCACTCTTTAGCGAAATGGCCTGAGCCGTGACATAAGTGGCACTTCAGAGCCCCTTTCTCAACTCGTGTCGCCAGCTTTTGCCCCATTTCTACAGTTGGTTACTTTGAAGCACGCCCTTTCCCTTTCGCCTGTTCGAACGTTTAGAGCACTTTAGCGATCTCAGTTGGCCTAAGCCATCCCTCGCCTTCCCTTAATCTCACATACTCCAGACCCTCCGTACTTAGTCCCGATTTTATACGGTCAGCAACCATGAGTTCGACCATCACTTCTACCGTGTCGGCCTCTCTCACTTGGAGGTAGCAGGAGAAATAAGTTTTCACCCGTGACGCGGACTGCGCCCACGTCTCTTCCTTCCGCTTTACTGCTCGTTCAAACCTCTGCAGATACTTTGCCGGAGAAAGCTTCAGTTCCGTCAGTACTGCTGCCTTAACTGCCTCGTAATCTGCACTCTCTTCAGGGTTGAGGTTACGCAGTAGGTAACGAACTCGTTCGGTTAGTGCTGGCATAACCAAATGCACGCGACTCTCATTCGGTACTCGGTAAGTAGCAAAAAGTTTTTCTACCTCCTCAAACCATGATGGTACATCCGCGTCACTCGGCAGGCGGAACCCTTTCAGCACTTTTGGATAGAGTCAAAACCCAATCGCCTATGATCACCCGTCTCCGACCCATGGTTGGACAACGTGTCATTGAGACGGTCAGCGTTCACTCTATTCTGCACTAGCCTTTCGTACTCAATCTGGAGATTGAACCTTTGGATTTCAAGTTCGAGCGTTCTCGTTTTACTTGAATTCGGCAAAACCTGAGATGCCTGCTGCATCGATTCTTGCCTCTGAGTAGGCACTCTCGCCTCAGCTGATTTATCAGAATTTAGACTACCATCATTTGATGGCTCTCGATTCCGATCCACTTCCGCCACATTCGTACCCTCATCTCCATTAAACTCCATTGTTTCAGCACCCCCGCGTGTTCTCACCATGTGCTCTACACATAAACTGCCATGCCAACTTGAGAAAGACGCAAGAAATCCTGCTCACCCTTTGTTGAATGCTCTGTCGTTCCTGGATCTCCTCCACGGCGCCGGAGTTGACTGCTGTGGGATCGTCTCTACGTTGCCGCTGGTGGCTGCTGGATTCCTTGCCCCTCGGGTCTTCTCAGCGCTGGTCCAGTGTATGGTGCTGTAGAGCTCGCCGATCCCTGTCAGACTGCGCCAGTTATGTTTTTCCTTGTTCGTTTTCTCCTTGATGTGGATTGAAGTCCCGTCAAGCAGATGATCGACCTCGATGAAGCAGGAGGCAGGTTGGAGTTAATAAACACTTGAAGGTATATTGTAGCGAAATATTTACAGTCATATGTACATCTTGCCGAAGCACACTGATGATAACATAGACATCAACAGCATCTTACTCTTCTACTTAACTTTCTTAAGTTAGAGCCTAGAACACTTTTACTACATACGAAGAACCGAGTCTCACTGTTCGACCACCGAATGGTTACGGCCCAGACGAAAGTTGCATCGTACGGAGTCTTACTGATCGATCAGTTGGGTGATTACAGCCTAGACTGAACGGAAACGAATTCCGTCCAGTCTTAAGTACCTTGCGGTAAACAAAGAAAAGGGGAGGTGGCAACTGGTGGTCCGCCTCGACATTCCCTTATCCAATCCGTTTATCCTCAGATTAAGCCACTTCCTACTGGGCTGTCCCTAATCTCGACAGCAGTGTCTTTACAGTGCAGACAGGCGTTTTGGCACTCTTTCCCATCCTGGCTCTCCCTCTCCTTATCCCACGCTCTCAGGGATTCTCACGGTCGAAATACATCGGTATCTTAGCCCTGGTGCATTCACGCCATTTTCCCATACTCATCGAGTTGAACACGCGGCGCCAGTCGTTAAACGGTTCCGGGAAAGAAAAGGCGTATGCGTGTCCCTGCCTCGCACGCATTCGGACCGTGCATTGTTGCGACTCAACCCTGCTTTACCGTCGGCGCGCCGAAAGCACATGCCGGTCGTTGTTGGGGTCACGCATACTGTCGCCTTGGGCGACGGCATAGAGCAGGAGACGTTTGCGCTCCTCATTTTCTCACGCATTCGGGCTGCCGACCTCTGAGAACGCGTGCTGTTTGAGACAGTTACTCATTTTACCGTGTAACATTGACTGTTGGGAACTATGGGTTTCAACCTAGTCCTCTAGGTGAACGAACTCCCGAAAACAACCGCTAGCAGGAGTGAAGTGGGACAAGCCGGCGAGCTTTCGCCGCCGCTCTGACATAGCGCGAGGGGTTGGCGAATGCGAAACGGCGGAGATTCTTGAGCGGAGAGAAGAGTGAAGAGCAAAGAAAGAGAAAGAAAAATGTGCCGTGCACGCAGCTTTCGGTTTGTTTCTTATTTACTTTTTAAGGTGTTCATTGCATAGTGTAGCCACAAAATGTATTTCGGAGAAAAATGAGGGGGGGGGGGGTTCTACTATACGTACGTTATGTATGTTCGTGCATGCGGTTGTATGTGTGCCTGTATATACACACACGAAAAACTGATAATTTTCGTGGGGGGGGGAGTCCAGTGGTTCACTGCTAAGGGAGAAATAGGCTCTGCGCGATTCGATCCGACCAATAAGGGGTATTCAGACAAGGAAGAAATCCGCGGTGGACTCGGAGGGATTGCGGATCACGTGACCGCGACGTCACGGATTAGTGAGTGGGCGCGATCCCCCCCCGCGCCTCCTCGGAGGACACGGGGACATTTTCCCTGACAGGACAAACGATCCCCCAGCGGTGGGATATGGCGGCATTTCGGGCTTTTGTTTGGCCACATTGTTGCACTTGCTCCTGCAGAGAGTGGCAGTGGGTGTCCAGTCTGTAGCTGAGGTCATCTGCAGCTCGTAGTCGGCAGCTGGTGAAACGGGTGGTACAAGCCACAAGAGTAGTCTCGTAACACTGGTCTCCCCCTCCGTTCTCTCCGTCCGTGTGAGTGGGGGACATTTGTGGGGAATTCTTCTGGTGAGCTGACGTCACTGGGCTCCGCCTTTATCCCCCATGTGAATACCGCTATAGGAGGAATCCCTGCCTTCTGGTCTTTTAGCGAACTGGCTAACTGCTCCTGCTCTACCCTGCTCTGATCCGTGACGTCGCGGTCACGTGATCCGCAATCCCCCCGTGTCCCCCGAGGATTTCTCCCTCGTGTGAATACCGCTTCTCAGTCATGCTGAAAAGACACCCAGGAGTGTGTTTATTCGACAGTGAACACTTGACTCACCCCGCGGAACACGGGAGAGACCGTGTACTGGGAACCTTTCGTGCAGGACGCAGTGCGGGACTGTTCGTGCGCAGTTACACGGCTATGTTCAACTGTTGGCGCCTTTGTGCCATCTTAAGCAATAACATTTTTGTTTTCCTGTCGTAGATAGAGGTCGCGCACGTCTTCGTTCGAAATTATTTGCATTTATGTGAATGTTTATTGTGCCTATATTTACGATTATGAAGGCCTAAAACGTAGCTTTGCCTGCCTATTTCTGGCGCCTAAAACGAGCTTTAATGCCTAGAAATCCGGCCTCTAGAAATGATTTTCACCTTACCATCTCGTCGCGCAATAGCAATTTTGGTGTATATCAAGCGAGTGAAATCGACGCTAGGGCACCATGAGCGTGGCATGTAAATCATGTCTTACATGACTTGCATGTCATGATTTCCACGTTACCACCTCTGATTTACGTTCACTATACAGCCTCGTCGCGCTGTAGCAATTTTGGTGTATATCAAGCGAGCGAAATGGCCGCGAGGACATGGTGAGCGTGGCACGTAAATCATGTACATGACATGCGTGTCATGGTTTTCATGTTACCACCTGTCATTTACATTTGTCGTAAATTCGCGTCGCGCAATACCAATTTTGGTGTATATAGAGCCAGCTAAACGGCCGCGAGTGCACCATGAGCGTGGCATGTAAATCATGTCGTGCATAACATGCATGTCATACCACCTCTCATTTACGTTCGTCATTCAGTCACGTCGCGCAATACCAATTGTGGTATATATCAAGTAAGCGAAACGGCAGTGATCGGACAATGAGCGTGGCATGTAAATCATGCCATAAATAATATGCACAAATGATTTTCACGTTACCACCTCTGATTTACGTTCAATATAGAGTCTAGTCGCGCTGTAGCAATTTTGGTGTATCTCAAGTGAGTGAAACGGCCGCGAAGGCACCATGAGCGTGGCATGTAAATCATGTCGTACATCACTTGCATGTCATTATTTTCACGTTACCACCTCTGGTTTACGTTCATCATACAGTTACGTCCCGCTGTAGCAATTTTGGTTATATCAAGCGAGCGAAATGGCTGCGAAGGCACCATGAGCGTGGCATGCAAATCATGTCCTACATGACTTGCATGTAATAATTTTCACGTTACCATTTTTCTTTTTTACAGAATTTCTTATCATACTATTTTTGATATGTATCCATTCTTTTAAATGGCCACGAGCGCCCCGAGACCATGTAATATAAATCATTCTGTACATTACATGCGTGTCATGATTTTCGTGTTATGACCTGTCATTTGTGGTCGTAATACGGTCGTGTTATGTCATACCAATTTTGGTACACATCCCATTAACGAAACGGCCAGGAGAGCACAAAGTCGTAGGTGGCTAGATAGATAGATAGATAGATAGATAGATAGATAGATAGATAGATAGATAGATAGATAGATAGATAGATAGATAGATAGATAGATAGATAGATAGATAGATAGATAGATAGATAGATAGATAGATAGATAGATACGCTCAAAGTCGCAGAAGTTCGCTGTAAAATGCTTGGCATTTTAAAAGGGGATGACGATAGCGGTGGTCAAAAGAAGCGGGAGTGGTGTTCGGTTCCCGAAAAAGCCTAGCAGACGACAATGCCCAGGACTGCTCATAGCGCGCATGCGCGTATTCTCGTTCATTTCGCCGCTGCGCTTCGATGTATGGTGCTTATCAACTCGGCGATCGACGCTCGCGCGTTCATGTTGAAAAAATGAGCGGCTGTACGTTACCAAGGACGCTGGTATCGAGTCTTTGCTACGCATCGTGTTTACGCAGAGAACATAAAAGTGCAATGACTTTTATATTCTTCTTATCTACTGATGAAAACGTTCGTTAGCTACATAATCACTAATGCGCAATATTTTAACAATTTTAACACGAAAGTGTTTTATGCCACGGTCCACCAATGCTTTCATGACGTATTTCCGTCACGGAAGTACGTCAGCAAAATGAACGCCATCAGATGGCAAAGAAAAAATCTAAGAAAACGTTCTGCTGACGGGAATCGAACCCATGACCTCTCGGGCCGCGACGATGGCTGGCGGGCAGGGACCGAACCTGACGGCATCGGACGCGTTATTCGAAGGTCGCAGGTTCGGTCCCTGCCCGCCGCAAGTTATCTTTCCGTCCACTTTTCTTTCTTCACATTTACATTACATTTACTACTAATAACATCCCCTATACTTGGCATTGTTGTCTGTTAGTTCTCATTAATATTGTGTATAACAAAGAACAACGAGCCCTTGAAAAAAATTTCCGCTTTCCTTCATTCATAGCGAGGTTGTGGCAGACTTGATGCTTTCAGGTAGTATGCGAGGAATTATTGGTCAGCTGCGAGCTCGTAATAAGTTCACGTGCTACGTGACGCCAAATGGTAGAAAAAGAGTGTTCCACACTCGCCGTCATGGCTACTGGCGGCGCTGACTGACACTCCACGTTTAAAATGCACATATATACCCCATAAAGTAGACGGGAGGATGGCCGCCGCGGTAGCTCAGTTGGTAGAGCATCGGACGCGTCATTCGAAGGTCGCAGGTTCGGTCCCTGCCCGCGGCAAGTTATCTTTTCGTCCACTTCTTTCTTCACATTTACAGTACATTTACTATTAATAACATCCCCTATACTTTCCTTGGAATTATTGTCTGTTAGTTCTCATTAATATTGTGTATAACAAAGAACAACGAGCCCTTGAAAAAAATTTCCACTTTCCTTCATTCATAGCGAGGTTCTGACAGACTTGATGCTTTCAGGTAGTATGCGAGGGATTATTAGTCAGCTGCCAGCTCGTAATAAGTTCGTACTACGTGACGCCAAATGGTAGAAAAAGTGTTCCACACTCGCCGTCATGGCTACTGGCGGCGCTGACTGACACTCCACGTTTAAAATGCACATATATACCCCATAAAGTAGACGGGAGGATGGCCGCCGCGGTAGCTCAGTTGGTAGAGCATCGGACGTGTTATTCGAAGGTCGCAGGTTCGGTCCCTGCCTGCGGCAAGTTATCTTTTCGTCCACTTTTTTTCTTCACATTTACATTACATTTACTACTAATAACATCCCCTATACTCTCCTTGGCATTATTGTCTGTTAGTTCTCATTAATATTGCTTTCATAGAAGTCGCTTGTGAAGACCTCGGAGACGGTGACGCAGTCACCGAGAGCAACCTATCACTTTTGCTGCTTCAAGGTGTATGCGCAGCCCGAAGCCTTGTGCGTGTTCGTGACAGACGGTCCCAGATACTTGTCACGAATTTCAACTTCGAGCACTGGCATCTTTTCCGCAGCACCACCGTGGCCTATGGAGACCCTGTAGCTGACGTCACGGAGTGCTTCGCGTCCGAGGAAATGAATGATGGTGACAGGTTTCTGGACCGCATCGACGTGAATTCGCAGCTTTCGAACGAGAGGAAGGCCGCACTTCACAAGCTTTTGAAGGAATTTCAATCTTGCTTTGCCTCTTCGTTTAGAGTCGGTCAAACGCCCCTCACGAAGCACCGAATTATTACCGACGATGGTGTCCGCCCAATCCGACAGCAACCTTACCGTGTTTCTGCTAGAGAACGCGAGGCTATACAGACACAGGTAAAGGAGAAGCTCGACAATGGTGTCATTCAACCGTCCAGCAGTCCGTGGTTCTCGCTAGTCGTTCTAGTGAAGAAGGACGGAACGCTACGATTCTGCATTGATTACAGGAAGCTCAATAGCGTCACAAAGAAAGACGTTTACGCGCTTGCACGGGTCGACGACTCTCTCGACAGGTTGCGACACGCCAAGTATTTTTCATCGATCGATTTAAAGAGCGGCTATTGGCAGGTAGAGGTTGATGAGCGAGACCGAAAAAAGACAGTATTTATAACTCCAGATGGCCTTTATGAATTCAGAGTTCTTCTTTTTGGCCTCTGTTCTGCTCCAGCCACTTTCCAGCGGATGATGGATACCGTTCTCGCTGGCTTGAAGTGGCAAAGCTTCCTTGTATACCTTGACGATGTGGTCATCTTCTCTGAGAGCTTTGAAGAACATCTGAAGCGCCTAAGAATGGTTCTGGAAGCCATTAGTTCTGCTGAACTCACGCTAAAACCCCAGAAGTGCCATTTCGGCTATGAAGAGCTGAAATTCCTGGGACATGTCGTGAGTGCGGATGGAGTTCGGCCCGATCCGGACAAAACGGCAGCCGTCGCCACCTTCCCTGTTCCGTCAGACAAAAGAGCAGTGCGACGTTTACTCGGCTTGTGTGCTTATTATCATCGATTCATTGCCAACTTCTCGAAGATAGCCTAACCGCTCACGCGACTCACTCGAGATGATGTACCCTTTGCCTGAACTACAGAACAAAAGGCAGCTTTCGCAGAGTTACGGCAGCGAATGCAAACAGCAGCTCTTCTAGCCCATTTTGACGAGGACGCTGCTACTGAAGTACAGACAGATGGCAGCAACGTCGGACTTGGCGCTGTCCTTGTACAACGACACGGCAGCGTTGAGCATGTCACCGCTTACGCCAGTCGTACACTCTCCGGTGCCGAGTCCAACTTCGCTACTTCAGAAAAGGAATGTCTGGCAGTCGTGTGGGCGACGGCAATGTTCCGACCTTACCTCTACAGCCGTCCCTGCAACGTGGTGACCGACCACCACTCGCTGTGCTGGCTGGCCAATCTCAAAGATCCGTCTGGCGGACTCGCTCGATGGAGCTTGCGCTTGCAGGAATTCGACATCACGATAGTGTACAGGTCTGGGCGCAAACACGAAGATGCCAACGCGCTTTCTTGAGCACCTGTGGGGCATCCTGATGTGGACTTAGAGGAGGCCGATGCCTTTCTCGGAGCAGTCAGTGATTCCGACTTCATGTCAAGACAGTGAGCAGATCAAGAATTGCGCCCTGTTATCGATTCCTTGGAAGGCCGAAACTCTCACGTTCCTCGACACATTGCTCGCGAGCTGTCATCCTTTTGTCTCAGAAGGGGCATCCTTTATAAGAAAAACGCGCGAGGTAGCGACAAAACTTTTCTCCTCGTTGTCCCAGCCGACATGCGTGATGACTTCCTCCTTGCGTGCCACGACGAGCCCACGTCAGGACACTTAGGCTACTCGCGGACTCTAGCCAGAGTGCGCCAGCAGTACTACTGGCCACGACTATCGGCTAGCGTACACCGCTACATGCAAGGCTGCCGCAAGTGCCAGCGTCGCAAGACGCCACCTGCGAAACCCGCGGGCCTTCTCCACCCGATTGCACCACCGCGGGCACCATTCGACCTTGTGGGAATGGACATTCTAGGACCCTTCCCTTTGTCGTCCACCGGAAACAAACGGATTATAGTGGCAACCGATTACTTGACCCGTTATGCCGAGACAAAGGCGTTACCCCGCGGCACGGCTTCTGAAGTCGTGAAGTTCTTCGTGCACCACATCGTCCTACGGCATGGCGCGCCGTCACGTGTGAACACGGACAAAGCAACGTCATTTATGGCACAAATTACGGCAGACATTTTCAAACTGAGCTGCACAAGTCACCGAAAAACAGCAGCTTACCATTCATAAACAAATGAACTGACGGAAAGGCTTAACAAGACCCTAGCAGACATGCTGTCAATGTACGTGGACGTACACCATAAAACCTGGGACGAGATTCTGCCATACATCACGTTTACGTACAATACGGCAACGCAGCAAACAACACGATTTTCACCTTTCCGCCTTGTTTACGGACGTAACGTGCAAACCATGCTCGATGCTATGCTTCCCTGCGATAATAGCAATGAACTTGCTCCAGACGCCGAGCAATACACTCAGTACGCCGAAGAAGCTCGTCAAGTGACTCGTGTAAACATCAGTCACCAACAACATGCAGATGCGCGACGTTACAACCTTCGCCGTCGAAATGTCACCTACCACTCTGGCGACCTAGTGTGGGTGTGGACACCTATCAGACGACCAGGCTTGTGTGAAAAAAGCATGGCTGATTCCTCTATCATAGGAATCGGTATAACACGAAAGTAAAGCGTGTCTTCACAGACGTAGTTGAGCGTTTGTTGTACATTGTTTCTCCCCGAGGGCGAAGGAGTGAATGCTATAGCAACAAGTTATAATGTCACGCGAAGAACGGCAAGCAGCTCGAAAGTTGCATGCGCTGCTCAAGCAGAAAAGACGCACGGAACGAACATACACAGGATGAGCGCGAACTAATTGTCACAGCTCGACAGTTAAAGCTTGCTGGTCAAATACAAATGAGGATGGACGAAACGAACGCACAAGTATACACAGGATGAGCGCGAACTGTGACAGTTGTACCTTAGTTGTTTGTGAGCAGCGCGCTCCTTTCGCAAAAGCGGCCGCTGCAGTGAGCGAAGTGACCTGCGCGCTCTCTGTAACTTCAACGCAAGCTTGCGGTGAGAGCGCAAGACGTACAAACCACCGCCATCACAGATAAGCGCGCGCGCTCGAGCGACCACGCCCTGTAGAAGCGGACGCTCATCTCAACGCTGGGGCGACGACCTTTAAAGCGCGCTCTTCGAGCCCTTCGCGCCATGTCGCTAATGATAACGAAAACGCGCTGATTTACCCCGATCTCTGAGTACCACCACCGGCAAATAGTGTATATAAATAGCACGCCGTTCGTATGTCGAAGAACGTCCCGTTTGTGGCGAAATGGTTTCGCACTGCGCGCTGGGGATCGAGGGGTCGTAAGTTCGACTCCCGGTGACGGCACTTTTTATCCTAGTTTTTTCCCAGTTTTTTCCCAGTTTATCCTAGTTTTTCCCAGTGATGATGATTACATACAGGTGAAGAAGATGAAGGACGAATGCTGTGAATATTGTGCTCACAGTTTTTATATTTTACAACGTCATATCCGCGACGGAAATGCATCAGTGGAGCCGTGGGGGACCCCGGCATAAAACACTTTCGTGTTGAAACTTCTGAGCCGTTATATCGGATCGTACAAGGTTCTCCGACGTGTCAGTGACCTTACCTACGAAGTATTCCCGGACGGTGCAGTGTCTTCACGTCGACAACTTCGGCCCGAAACCGTGCACATCGCACGACTCAAGCCGTACTACACACAGTAGCACTTGTGCTTTTGTGCTACTTCTGTTACCATGTGACAGTAATTTCTTTATTTTTCGTTTTTTTTGTTTCCTGTGGTTTTTTTTGTATTTTCCTGTTTGCACATGGCGCAAGTGTCGGAGCGTCATCCTTATTTCCCCTGCGGTTGCTGGTACTCACTCTGTGGTTCTTTGCGTCTGCGAGTGTTGCAATTATTTTTTTTCCTTTACAAGCATCGAGTGGATGCTTTTCAAAAGGGGGACTAATGCCGCATGGTTATCGTGTGTGGGAACCACGCGTGGAAGAGAACAAAGATGTTCGGACTGAGCCGCTCCTTGGCCTAACCAGCCCAATGCGCAGAACAAGGCAAGGTGTGACAGTATCCATGGATGGCAGTATCCAGAGCAATCGCGGTCAGGATCATGCCCCCGGCTTCGTAGCGCCACTCACTGGGCTGGATGGCGTTCAAATAGCTTACGTGAAAACGCGAACGTCCCGCTAAAAGAGTTGACGAGAGTCTACGCTGATTTGGAAATAAAGCGCGATCAATTTTACGGCTTATTCGCAAAAGGTAGCGTTATGTAAACAGAGTTGAACTAAAATTCACACTCCAGCCCCAATTGCGTTCATGTGGACCTGTGTACACAAAACCTTTGCCGACAAAATAAAATTGATAGCTTCACTGACCAGCGGGTTATTGCGGACAACTAGCGTAGATTGGGCGAGTTGGATGCACATTAAAACTTGTTACGCGTACTATCGGCTCCGAATGAAACGCAGCAGTGGAGCGCGTTGTACAGTTCACACCCTTGTGATTAGAGATAGATACGCTCTTGCGGTTTGCCGCTCGTGAGCCAGATTCATGCTTTTGATTGCGCAGTGCTGCCTAATCGGGTGTGCGTGCCTGTCAATGGTGATGACAGGACGGCGCGCATTACACAGTTCCTAACGTTTGGGGAACGTGCTCCGCTGTTTGTGTTTCATTTGTCACCACTAATACAGCTTGGTATAGGCTTCCAAAGCAACGTCGAGCGGCGCCACTGCTCTTATCGCAACTGGGGGCATCCACGGCCACAACACTGGCGACCCCGCTTCCGCGCACGCGCAGAGCTCTCGGATTGCATCTGTGGTGCGTCACAATGTAACTCTTGCTGACTAGCAGTGTTCTGAGCCGACTTGCTCACACCCAGGCGGAGTATATATTCTCAGACTCGGAAACGGCCATTCGTAATTTTGCTATGCGTCGAATTCATGCACTTGCCTACCGTATCCTACAATTCGTTCCACCCCTTGAACGAATAATCACTATTTTGTGGGCTCAAGCGCATTGTGGACATCCCGGGAATACAGTCGCCCATGAGCAAGCCCGAGCACTCGTCAACCGGGCAGTGGATACTCTGCCTTCCTTTCGCAGCGCGCGAGAATGCCTACTCACCTATCATGAAATTACTTTACATTACCGCAGTTCTCGCATGATCTACCCACCAGCCCATAAATCGCTGTCCCAGGCTGAGCAAATCGTTTGACGCCGACTCGAAAAGGGCACTTTGATTTCCCACTTCAATTCTCAAATTCATGAGGGTGACGCCTTACCCCATTGTCTCTGCTCGAGTCCGCGAGCCGACTTTAATCACGTATATCGTCTTTGTCCAAACAGGCCAGATCCCCCCAAAGAGGAGCGATGGGAGGGGGCTTTTCGCAGCTCACGACCGGATGACCAACTCCGGATAGTGTGCTGGGCCATGGGGGTCGCTGAAGCGCAAGGACTTTCGGCCATCTAGAGCGGCCCGAGGGCCCATCGGCTTCGTCTTCCCTGAACCCATCCCTCCCTCACCTGAACCACTCCATGGCGTCAATAAAGTTGTATCCTCCTCCTCCCCCCAGTTACGCATAGCTCAGCCGCGCGAGCGTCGCGCCCAAACTTGAGCTTGGATTCCTATAAAGTAGGTGAAATAGGCGAATCTGTCCAGGGAGAGGACAAAGAGAGCCCTTTCCCGCCATTATTTTCCGCTTTGGCTGGTTATTGCTATTCTTTACCGCACTGTAACGAGATTGAATATAACGCGGAAATTGACCGTCGGCGTCCCGAGTCGGCAGCATCCACGCGAGTGATGCAAAAAATCATCACATGATGACGTCACCTTAGACGTCCTCATGGTGATGCGTAGTAAGCTTGCAATGCGTCTGATCCTGGAGGCAGTACAAAACCACGTTAGGTCTAGAAATCATTCGGAGGGGGGCGGGCAAGGAACAGTACATCGACTGAAGAAAAAAGATGGCTTTCGCCTTCGAGTGATCTTAGGCAAATACATGAGCTACCCTGTGAGTCCTTTTTGTACAGTGACCGCATCACGCCCTATGAGGAGTAAACCGTTCATCTTATTCATCTTATTACGACTTTCGATGCGAAAGCGTTGTATTTATCCACGTTAGTATGATTACACTAATTATATTCAGCATACTTTCAAACGACCGTGAACGAGTCAGCAAACGTTGATTTATTAACGTAGGGATTAACATATGCTGCAAAAAAGAAGAAAAAATAGAAACAACTCCGCACAACCTGCCAATATTTAATATCACCGTCGTGCATCCCCTTTTCACACGTGCTCTCAACCTTTTTATTTCTTGTTTAAATTTCAAGTACTTACGACGCGCTTACACGGGAGCTGCTGAAAACATGAATTTAATCGAAGGTTGTTGCTTGTAACGAGTCGACCACTTAACTCATTTGAATGACATCACACGTCGTTTGTCGTGCGCTTGAAACTCCAAACAATCGAATAGAACTGAAGGAGCATGCTTGGCAACCGAACACGCGCAGCACGCGGTATACGTATATTGTGCTTTAACGCAGACACGGAAGCCGAAGCCCGAACGCTGAAGTCAGTGATGGAAAACGGGCCGGAAAGTGAATTTGAGTGCGCTACGGCCATAGAACAGTCGCGAAAAGAAATCGTCGCCATACATGCAGATGTACACATTGATGGCTAGCAGACGACACCAGGAGCAATCGACACTGGACGTGCTCCTGACGGCAACTCTACTCGATTTCGCTGGGAATTTTGCTTGAGCATTCAGTACAAATTGCTTTATGAACTTGCCTACTAATGTTTCAATAACTCGAGCAGGAGAGAGTGGCCGGCAGCGTCGAGCAGCCTTAACGTAGCGAGCGCGCGCGCGATGAGCGGCACCCGAATCCTCTCTGACGTCACACGCAAGAGGGTGCCACTCAAATATCTTGAGGCGAACAGCATTCATTGCTTCGCCGTTGCGCCGAAACTGAATTTTCATCGCTTCAAGGTTGAGTCTTCTCCTCAACTTCTACCTTATAAGAATCACATAAACACAAATGGACTACACTGTATCAGTAAATTGGTCGTCCTTGCGATGCGCGTACGTTTAATATTAAAACAGCCTCATAACGATCTAATACAAAATAACAGCACCAATCAGTAAAGAAGGCTCACCTAAAAAATATAGTTATTGTCTCAACGTGGCATTTAAACAACTTTTTGTTTGTGCGTGCATGCGTGATGGCGCGAGTGCTCTTTGTCTTGGTGGTCGAGTGCGTGCGTGCCTTTTAAAACGCAGGTTTTTATGAACTCTCTACAGCAGCCCATTTTGGTAACGATGTTGTCCGCCAATGCATTAGGTGAAGCCACCCTTGCGCTTGCGGAGATCGCAAAAGTTATTTTGTATAGAAATAGCAAAAACATTGCCCGTGGTGCTGTTGAACATGCCAAACTCCCCGGAAAAAATTGCTAGACGAAAGACTGCTACGCCGCCTAAGTTGTCAGGCGAATTCGTGGTAAAAGCATTTAATATTTCAACGAGCAAAAGTATTAAGAGGATTCCCCTTTTCTCTTATATTTTCGCCGTCTTCACAGACTGTAAGAGTTTAGTTCCTGCAGTCTTCCATAGCGTCGAAGCGCTATCTCCTCCCAAGAATTGTCACGGGTGCTAAACGCCAACCCGTGTTACCACTACATCCACATCTTTGCTTGACCTGTTCATTACAAACACCGTTGCTGAAAACGTAATTTCCCGCGTCATAATCTCCGATTTGAGCGATCATCTGCCTGTCATGCTGATACTTGAACAACAATCAACGCTTAAAAAACGAAATGAAAAAAAAAACATACCGAGACATGTCAACACATACACTTGAGGATTTTAGGCAAAGACTTTTGCTCATTAATTGGAATGAGGTAACGGCCCTTACAAATGTGGATAATGCGTACGATAAGTTTTCACACATATTTAAACTAGGGGTGTGCGAATATTCGAGTTTCGAATTCGAATCGAATAATACCTAGCCGAATAATTCGATTCGATTTTCGAATAGCTAGTATTCGAAGTTTCGAATAATTCGACAGGACGAATATCTAAAACGCGACAAAGGCCAATGGTTCAACTTGGCTAGGGTGTGGTGGCTAAAACTAACGCTAACATCGGTACAGTAAGCCTTTCGTACAAAAGCGAGCGCATGTTTATTTTAAAAGCGGTTATGTAATTTCCACACGTAAAAAAACACGAGAAAACTGTCAAGCTCCTAACACCTTGGCCTCTGAAACGAAGGCACGGACTTTTCTTGCCTAGTTCGGTCGCGTATGCCGTAGGCGCCGTAAAACATCCCGACTTCGGCCCGCGAAACACTCGGTGATTGGATTCACATATGAAAATTTGTTCACGCTGTGCAGTCGTCACTGGCGCACCGCACAACTCGTTCAAAAACTCCTATCGTTCCGCCGCGTAGTTAAAACGCTGCTGTGAACTGGCGCCCGAAGATTTTTGGGCCCCGAGTACACATGGAGATAAAGCACAATTGCGCGACGATAGATAAGGCACAATTGAAGCCGTATTCCGCGACCATAGGGGGAAAAAACTAGCTACCCTACCCCCTTTTAGTCGTTAAAAGGTTAGGAGTGCCCCTGCTAACTGAAGAGACGGCTTTTCCATCAACATGACTGCGCGCCCATTAAAGCAGAAGAAAAATACCCTTCCAAACAAGCGCGTAATAAAGCTGCCAACAAGCCGCAGCGTCCCTGATTTTAGGGGCGAAGCTCCTTAAAACGGCACCCGTTCGTCCCTCGTAGTGCGTAACCAGTCGTAACGCTAGTACCAGATCTTGACCTCCAAGGTGGTGCCGGTGGGAGATTTCTCCTGTGCGTTGTTGAACAATAAAAAATTCGCAGCGTGCGCGTTAACTAAAAGCCGAATTCTTCTGTCTCGCATTCCCCATTAGCAGCCATTGGCATGTTCCAGTAGGAAACCTTAGTAGAAGTAGAAGTGTAAGTGTTAGCTAAAAGCCGACTTCTTCTGTCTCTCATTCCCATTAGCAGCCATTGTTTACCTCTAAGGTAGTGCCTGGTGAGATTTCTCCTGTGCGTGATTAAACAATAAAAAATTTGTTCAAAACGCCGTTGATTGATGAAATAAACCAACGAAAGACGCCAGATGTTTCTAAAGCAAAACGAAAAGACGCCCGCTGCTTAACGAAAGACGCCAGATGTTTTCTAAAGCAATGGTTTTCTAAACAATGAAAATTCACAGCGTACATGTAAAATTAAAGTGAGCTGCAAGTCGTCATAACTCTCATCGAACCTTTAGTATAAACGCCCCCGATCTCACGTCGGTGATGTACTGGGCAGAATTCACGGAAGATTCACGGTTCACCGATGAACCTCCGCAGCTTCGCCCACTCATCATCATTCACTCCGTGGATATGCTGTGATTTTAGGGGCGAAGCTCCTTAAGGCGGCACCCGTTCGTCCCTCGTAGTCATCGTCGTAGTAGTAGTAGCAGTAGTCGTAGTCCGTAACAAGTCTTACGCTTTGACCTCCAAGGTGGTGCCGGTGGGAGATTTTTCCTGTGCGTTGTTGAACAATAAAAAATTCGCAGCGTGCGCGTTAAGTAAAAGCCGAATTCTTCTGTCTCTCATTCCCCATTAGCAGCCATTGGCATGTTCCAGTAGGAAACGTTAGTAGAAGTAGAAGTGTAAATGTTAGCTAAAAGCCGACTTCTTCTGTCTCTCATTCCCATTAGCAGCCATTTTTTACCTCCAAGGTAGTGCCTGGTGAGATTTCTCCTGTGCGTGATTAAACAATAAAAATTTTGTAAACGCCGTTGATTGATGAAATAAACCAACGAAAGACGCCAGATGTTTTGTAAAAGCAAAACGGAAGAACGCCAGATGTTTCTAAAGCAAAACGAAAAGACGCCAGCTGCTTAACGAAAGACGCCAGATTTTTCTAAAGCAATGGTTTTCTAAACAATGAAAATTCACAGCGTACATGTAAAATTAAAGTGAGCTGCAAGTCGTCATAACTCATCGAACCTTTAGTATAAGCGTGCCCGATCTCACGTCGGTGATGATGTACTGGGCAGAATTCACGGAAGATTCACGGTTTACCGATGAACCTCCGCAGCTTCGCCCACTCATCATCATTCACTCCGTGGATATGCTGTGATTTTTTTCCTTTGTCTTTTGTCTTGCTGTAACTGGCGGTACACGTTTCGTGTAAATATACGCACTATTCGATATGCGATTCGATATTCGATATTTGTGGCCACTATTCGGCACTATTCGATTCGAATTCGATTCGAGAGGAAATTTCACTATTCGCACATCCCTAATTTAAACAGTGGTATTACGCTTTCTTTCCAGTTAACACATACCACGGGTGCAAGAGGGCTCGCAAACCGTCGGTCACTCGAGACTTGCTAAAATTATTCAACGTGAAAAACGGGATGTTTTGAGGCATTCCTTAAGACACGCAAAAGCGAAACGCTGCAGGAATTTAAATGTTTTAGAAATAAATTGAACAAAGGCATTTCGAAAGAAAAGGAAGAATATTTTAGAACAATTTTCGACAATGACTGCCTACGAAATAGTGACGTAGTCTGGAAAAAAATAATCTCTTGAATAGAAAGCCAGTATCAGACGCTGTTAACTGCATGGTGGTTGATAATGTGTTACTAAGCGGGTAAACATTCGCGAACAGTTTCAATGGCTTTTTTGTACAGATAGGAAGCCCTGATACTTCCCCGGTTACTTCTGTAGATGTTCCAAGGTTATCACAGACTTTTTTTCAGCCTACTTCTGTTTCTGAGGTGATTACTCTTTTTTCCGGCCATCGGAACAGTCGTAGCCCTGATGCAGAGGGATTAGTAATTAAACCCGGTGAGTACGTACTAGATTTGATCACTCCTGTCATTGCACACATATTTAACAAAGCTATCTCATGTGGCGTTTTTGCAAGTAGAGTGCGGGTTGCTAGAGTCACAGTAATTCATAAAGGGGGCGACAAAAATAGCTTCTCGAACTACCGTCCAGCCTCAATATTGCCAGTTTTTTCGAAAGCCCTTGAGAAAGTTATTAATACCCGCATCGGGAGCTTTAGTAGAAGATTTAATCTCTTAACTACCTATCAGTTTAGATTTAGAAAAAATCGTTCCTCAGAGGGCGCACTCTTGCTTCAAAATGAGATCATAATAGAAAACATAGAAAAGAAAACATTGACAGTAGGACTAATCTCGATTTTAGCAAAGCGTTCGATCGTGTCAATCATTCTCTTCTCTTACAGAAAATTGAATTCTATGGATTTCGGGGAGTTGCTTCACAACTGCTTCGCTCCTACCTAGATGAAAGACTTCTATTTACCGAAATAGGCACTCACAAATCAAGTTTGAAGCGTATCTCTTGTGGACTACCACAAGGCAGCATTTTAGGGCCAATACTTTTCCTCCTTTACATTAATGATATAATACAATTCAACACCACTTGTCAGTTCATCATTTACGCTGATGAATGCACTGTAATTTCTATAGGCCAGGAATTGTGTAGCATTCAAGCTGAAGCAAATACGTTCTGCTTGAAGCTGAATGACTGGTGCAAGGCGAACAGCCTTGTATTGAATGAAGCCAAAACTAAGTGTGTTATATATCGTGCACGCGGAGCGCTGGCTGTAGTACCTGAGGATCTTGTCCTAGGTCCGTCCACTGTTCGCATTGCAAAATGCGTTAAAATACTTGGCATCATCTTCAACGAGCACATGTCATGGAATGACCAAGTAAACGCGGTTACGTTGAAATTGCCTAAGTGTGTAGGACTAATTAGCCGTCATCGACACATACCACCAGCTACAATAAAAAGATTACTGTTTAGAAATACATTATTTACACTATGTACAGAGCAAAAATTATGGGTGACATATAAGTGTTCAGGGATGCATTCACATTTTCACAATTTCACATCGCAAAAACTAACACTTTCGCATGGGTGAACAGCAGAAGTCTGATCAACATAACAACAAACGCACATAGCTAGGTGTACATACTCCTCCATCGTGTACATCTATAGGTATCGTGTACATATAGTGTACATCGGTGGTATCTATAGATTCACCAGAACATGAGATACCAAGGTGGCGAACACAGATCGAAAGGGCGAGGAGACAAGCACATCAACTCCGACCCGACAGTGCGGCCTAGCACTATGTTAAGTGTTCCTCACTGAATACGGTACTGTTATTTCCATAAATAGATAATGCGTACTTCCGAGGGAAAAACAAGCGTGTTTGTTTTCAAGTGTTGTAAAAAATAATTTATTATTTTCAGACCAACACAATTGCAGAGTAATGCATACCCTGGTGGCTAAATTTGTGCAGGTTTCACTTCCATCTCACGGTCACGCGTACTTTTTGCAATAAGTTTTACGTTCAAAAGAATGAAGCAAGTTTTAATTGAAAATAATTGTTTTACACTCGGCAAACAAGCGTCGCGAATCTCAAGAACGAAATCCATACGAAGCAGATCCGAAGCCTGTACTTCCCATCATTCCCATGGTGGTTGAAGCGCCGCTCAAGGAGCCCGCGTAGACACTAGCGCCAGATTCCCCTCTAGGTATTATTGTAAGAAACTCTATGGAGTAGCGTCTTCGTCAATTTGCAGGGGCGTCTCACTTGAAGAACTGTCTGAGTCTTCAGTGTGGACGATTCCGTCGTCTGTAGACGGAGACTCCTCGATGGTTGGAGGATTCATAGACGATGACGAGGCCGCGTGACTAGCGTCAGACGTCACGCTGTCGGCGTCTGTCCGCCCAGCAGATCCGCTGTGAAGCGAGGTGCCGGCATGTCGTTCGATGGTGATGACCGATGGGCGCGAGGCGCACACAGGATCATCGGCCGTGGAAGCGCTGGCCGGGTCTGGGCTAACCGGGGACGCAGCGGGCGTTGGATGTGGCGTCGCGTCCTGTGTGTCTGTTTCTTGGGCAGGGCCTGGAGCAGGTGCCGGTGGGACCTCGCGCTTGTCCGAAGCCGGCGTCTCGGTTTCAAGCGACGGGAAATCCTTAGAGGCTGCCTCTGAGTACGACCTTCGGATAGTACAGGCGACGGTGGCATGGGGGCCTCCGCAACGACGGCACGGAAGGAAGCAGCCCTTTCCGTCGTGGCCATAGGTGCCGCACCTCCCGCAAAACGGCGCCGTGCAGTTCATCCTGAAGTGGCCACTTTCTCCACAACGTCGGCACACGCGCTGAATACCTTTGTAGTCGCAGGTCACTTGGTGACCTGCCACCCTCAGGTAGTTTGGCACAGGGGGCCACGATTTCATCTCCATGCGGACGTACCGCGTCCCAGTGGTCACGGTCGGGCGCGACCCCACGAGTCCTCTGGTAATGTGGAGCACCTTCCCGTAAGGAGACAACGTCTGGGCGAGGGCCTCACTGGGGACGCGGCACGGCAGAAAGAGAACGGTGACCTGTGTTACTTGAGGGCCCAGGGGCACAATAGCGACGCGTTCTCCTCGGATGTCGAGGTGTGACGCGTCCACGATTTGAGCCAGAGTGGCTTCGCTGTTCACGGTCACTTGGTAGTTCCGGCCTCCGAAGTGTTGAACGCAGTATACTTCTTCGATTCCTACTATTGAAGACGTGGCGTCAACGACGTCTTCGGGACTTGCCCCCTCAGGGACGACGACATACCGCCCATCTTTTCAAACAGCACCAAATAGTGAAAATATCAGATCTATATACTTACAAATTGCTGTGCTGCTACAAAAAGGCAGCACTCGGGAAATCGAACACATTTCTTAAACTCGCGAACCTTAAACAAAACGTAATTTCCTATCATGTCCGATAGCAACCGCCTTGGCACATTCCATTCTCACGCACACACTATGGAACGGAACGCATCCGACACATCGTCCCAACAACACTACACTATTTCCATACGCAAAGAACAGATATTTTATTCCACAAAAAGACAAAAAAGAAATTAAGAGGTCTGTTCACGTAACAATTCAAACTTGCCTTTTCTAATCTTGGAGTATACACGTGATTCGCAAGTTGTGTTTTCCTTTTTATCCATTATTCATATGCTGTATGTGTATAGTATATCTATGTGTATCATATGCGCATGCATATCTGTTCTGTTCTTTGCTTTTTTTCTCTGTGTTTCTTTTCTTGCTCTTTATTTATTTTTAGCTATTGTATAATCAGCATAATTAGCTATATGTGACCTTGTAAAACTAGTGCATCTGCGCCCGTATAATGAATGCACTACGGTATCAATGTGTAACTGTTGAGCAACTACTATTATGCATTTTTTTACAGCGAAAGCTGTTATGAGATCATTTCAACGGCGGTTTTTGGCGCCGTAGTTGTCCACCGCCGCCGCCGCCGCCGGTGTCCGTAACCACTATCGCACGAAATAGGAAAAAAGAAAGGAAATAAGAAAAAATTTCCAGGATTGAACGAGGTTCTAACCTGGGCCCTCTGCGTGGGAGCCCGGTGTTCTACCTCAGGGCCATGCCGGTGCTTGAAACTGCGTCGCAAAAAGACCCTATACAGGCTTCATGTCGTGAAGGAACCACATTAACATATGTAATGTAGTGTGGTAGAAGAGTAAAATAACAACCAGGCCTCACACAAACGCGAATTATCGTAGAGGCCTTCGTAATGGGTTGGAAGCACTCAACAACCCACTCGTTGCGCAATTTGCATTGTGTGACGCCCGGTTACAGAATTTGCGTTTGTGTGAGGCCTGGTTGTTATTTTACTCTTCTACCACACTACAGTACATATGTTACAAACGGAAAAAAAAATTGACGGCAGATCCACGAGGTGAATGATGATGAGATTGGGCGAAGCTCCTGGAAGTAATCATCGGTAAATCCATGAAAGGTCTTCCGTTAATTCGCCCGATAAAATTGACGTGAAACGATTGATTAAATGTTTTATCAAACTTTTATTGCTGGTTTCCGTTGTCCTTTCATTATGACCGCTTTATGGTCGGTGAAATGTAAGCTAAGTGGTTCTTGCGCTGGTGCAGATGAAAGTTGGCAAACACGATGTCGATGCAGGTGCCTCTGATGGTGGTTGGGTTGGGGTTTTCAAAGGAGATGCATTTGAGTCCGTACTTTTCTGACATGTAATGCATCAACCAATGTTTGGTGGGGTCGGTAAAGTCAACGTTGAAGTCACCGACGAGCATGAAAGGTTTCGACTTGTCGTATATACACATGTCTCTGTCGATGAACAGTTTGATGTCTTCAAAGGGAAGATTTGGTTCCAGGTACAGTATCAAGACGGTGATGCCAGCAAAGTCGATTGCAGCACTTTCTCCATCGTCGCTCTGTGTGCAGAGTGCTAGTTCCATATCTCGAGCTTCTTCGGCTTGTTTTACGTAAACTGCAACACCACCGGCAGGTCGTACCGAGTCATCGATGCATACGACAGGTGCATATCCTTTGATGTAGAGTTGTTTGGCGTTCCAGGTCTCGGTAAAGCAGAGCATGTCGACTTCGGTTAGGATGGGGTCCCGTTCCACATCCTTGTATTGTGCATTGAGAGAACGAACGTTGAGGAGGGCAAACGTGAACTCGGCAGTGTGATCGACGTCGTCTTGCAGGGCTTGACGGTATCGCTGCGTGACGGTAGGTAGCCGATGTTGGTGGAGCCGTTGGAATTCGTTTGCCATGGCTCTGTCCTCGTTGTTCGCCTTGTGGTAGAACTTGTGGTCTCCTTTTGCGTTCGTGAGATAGAGGTTATTTATACTCGTGCACCTAGTGAGTGCGACGTAAACTAATTTCTGTGGGTGTGTAAACTAATTTCTGCCGACGGTGCTTGCGTTAAAGCATCTTCCTCGGTTACAAAACGACTTTCTAGCAATTTGACTTCGTCGTCCAGCAGTGCCTTGCCGTCTCCGATCTTTGTAAGTAGAGCCGAGAAGGCGGCATCGGTTTGCCGGACGACTTGTACCAAGGGAAAGTATTCTAGGTAATGCCACTTGACGGTGGTTCCCATGAGACCTCCACTTTCTCTGCATCGCTTGTAGACTTCGTTCGCACGTACTGGAGGCAGTTGACGTAAGTCTCCACACATTACGATGTCGAGTCCTCCGAAAGGTTCCGTCAGTCGCTGAGTGATCTGTTTCAACCTACAATCTATGGCATTTAGAGTGTCTGCAGACAGCATGCTGATTTCATCAACGATTACGCACTTGACGTTCTTGAAGGCAACTCAGAATGTGTTGAGTTCGCTGTCTCGTAACCCTCCGTCTCTCTTGTTACGTGTTAGCTTGAAAGCAGAGTGTACGGTGGTTCCTCCAACGGCAACGGCTGCCTTTCCAGTACTCGCACAGACGACGTACACGTTGTAAGCAGTGGGGTCGTTGTAGCAGTTGTACACGTCCATTACGAGCTTCAAGACGAACGTCTTACCGCAACCCGCAGGTCCCGTTAGGAAGACTAGTAAGGGAGGTGCACCGAGCGTCGACTGTCGATGGATGATTTCTCGTATCAGTTCGTACTGCTCGGCGTTGGTCATTCCCATGAGCCTGGCGTACTCCTCCCCATTCATTACTCCTTGCCTTTTGCGGACGGCGGCGCAGGGACTGGATTCCTTGACGGCCGACATTAACTCTTCGCTGGGTAAGAGGTCGGCGTCTTCTTCGCCGTTAGGCATGGCGGCGGAAACTGCGGCTCTATCCGCGGCTCTATCCGCGGCGGCAGTTGCGGCGGCCTCTTCTCGTTGACGCCAGTACTCTTCGATCAGTTGAGCTACGATGTCGTCGTCGTCGGCGACGTTGTATTCTCGATGTTTGGCGGCAATGAGGTCTTTGTTGGCTTCGTAAGTCTGGACGTATTTGTTGTTGTCGAGCACGTCTATAGCCTCGTTACGGAAAGGTACGTAGAGCAGCACCTGCTCTCTCATGTAATCGTAAGGCCGGTCCGTGGCACTGTAGTGACGGTACCGCATGATTACCGGCTGGTTATGAGGACTGTAGTCGCGCTTGTACTTGCTGGCAAAGTCCGCAAGACAGACGCCTTTCATTTTTGCCGGCCTTGCCTCGTACTTTTGAACGATGTTTAGTTTCCATACGTCCGTCGAGGCGGCACTGACGTTCGCCAACTCCTCGTTGGTCTTGCGGACTCGCACGCATCTTCCGGGTAGCACGTGGGTATATCGACGACCTCGCGGCTCTTTTCGGACATGTCTTGCCGAAGGAGAAACCAAGCCGCCTCTTGCACAAACATTTCAACTCCCTTGAGCATCGTTACGCCTAGCGAACGTATGATGGCGGCGTAGTCCCTTTCCGGCATTTCTTCGATGATTTGCATGACTGCGTTGTGGAGATTTGACATTCCGCGGTCGGCCTTGTTTACGTAGTCCACAACGTACGTGGCACAGGCGTAGTGGTCTAGTATAACTTGTAGGTCCATGTTTGAGTCTAGCACTTTGGCAATCCAAGGGTTGAAGGGGTTGACCATCTTTTGTGCGGGGGTGCGCCGGTGTAGGACGCAAGGGCGCGTAAACCCCGCTCGTAGAATCTCCATGTACTCTGCGTCCGAGTTGACGTTAAATGTGGCAAGGAACACTTCTATCGAGAGATAGGATCCCCTTTCCAAAGCGGCATGCATTTTTTCGTAGCGTTGCTTGAGTTTCTGACGATATTCCTTTTCTGCAGCGTCTTCGGTAGGAGGAAAGGGAACTACGATTCTCGTTTCCTTGCTTGGCATGAAGGGGGCACCGAAACGGCACTTGGTACGACCGCGTTTGTAGCAAGTGTGGGTGTGTGCGTGTAGTTGAGTTCTGGGTCTCTTTAGGAGGTCGATATCGAGCGTTAGCAACGCGTCGACCATGTCCAGCGTGCGAGGCATGTCACCGCAGACTTCTTCTTGCGGGGCGTTGTCTAACCACAGAATGGTATGAATGTGGGCACTTCCTCGTTGTTGGAATTCGACCCGCTTGAAGAAGTCTACCACAACGTAAGGCTTGAACGGTGAACATCGCTTGTCTTTGAGTATGTTGAGAATTACGTCAAAGATTCGATGGGTGTAGATTGCACACGCGACGGGGTCGTTGTTTACCAACTCGACGCGTTCCATGCAATTCAACTCTTGCACGACACGCGCAATGCCTTGCGGTCCCCCTCGTAACCGCTCCAATGTCTCCAGGAGCCTGTCCCAGTGCAGTTCGGAGGCGGAGAGAGTGATAAACGCGTGAGGCTTGCCGTGTTGCCGGATCATTGCAAAGAGTTCCTTCTTTCGGTCTTGCCAGTACTGTACAGTGTTCGGTACCCCCCTCATGAAACCGAGATCCCGGTTGATGATTTCGTCCATGAATTCGGAATTTTCGAGTTTCTGACGGGTTATGGCGTTAGTGATGGCGTTTGTTCGGAACGTCATTGTCTTGTCGGCAACGTTGTGACGCATCACTTTCATAGCCATGTAAAGGACGTGGTCGGGACGCACTCCTCTTCGATCGGTACGTCGGATCTCACTGCTTGCCTTCATGAACGCTGTTGCTTGGTCGAATTTGATTATTCGCGGGTGGCCGAGGTATATCTGAGGAAACGACAGCTCTTCGGCGTACATGTCAAAGAGTAGAGAAATGGGAACTTGCCCTTCACCCGGTGCTACGTGTAAACTCTGCGTGCCTCGTATCAGACCGTCGAGTGCCCTTGCTGCCGCCTTTCGCGCCGCGGATAGCGCCGCGGAATTTTCCGCAGCCACGCCATCGCAGTTGTTGTTGGCGACGATGACGCCGCTGGCGCCGTCGTCAAAGATCATGGACTGCGACATCGTGTTGAGAGCGATCGTTGCTTGCATGGGGTCGTCGAGATCGGTAACCTCCGGCGCTTGCTCAATCTCGTCGACGTCGCATTCCACGTTGCCGTCTGCGCCGCCGGTATTGTCGTTGAATTTGCCGAGACGGTTCCAGTCGATTTTGATGTTGAGGTACTTGTACAGGGGAGTGTTTTCAAGGTATTTAAGCTAGGCGTGTATGTTGCTTTTAGTAACCAGGCCCTTCTTGTATGACGGTTTGGGCACGAGCCGGCGCTTGAGATGAACGTCGATTGCCACGTCGTCCGGAATGTCACGAGGCAGGGATTGAACCGTGTTGGGAACGTTTATAGGAACGCTGACTACTTGCCCCTTGATGCCGTATTGGCCGCTTCCATGCGTCAATCTTCTGATACTCCATGAATGTTAGACGAGGTGCAATGAGGCGTTCTTCTACTGGATTTAGAGGAGGTAAGTTTGGTTTCGGTTGATACTTGTAACCATTTGAAACGCTCATCAAAGGTACCTTGCCGCCCGTCAGAGAATCTTTACAGTTCGAGCAAACCCTGTAATCCTCGGCGGTTGCGGCGGGAAACGCGCGCTGCAACGTGGCGATGGCATTATTGCGAGACTCTTCGTTTCTGATCGACGATATCGTGATTAGGTTGTTGGAGAACCAGAGTCTATCGTACACGTTACAGCTATGCCCAAAGGTGATTTTGAGGAAATCTCTATCGAACCGGGCATCTGCACCTTCGTGTTCTTTCTTGGCACGCTTTGCAGACGCCTCGCGTTCTCTCACCTCTGGGTTCGCCTGGCGATATGCGCGCTTCCTCGCCGCTTCCCGTTGTCGAACGTTTTCAAGATCTGCTTCGCGACGCTGCCTTGCTGCTGCGGCTTCTCTTTCACGCACTGCAGGATCTTGCCGACGCTGCCTTGCTGATGCGGCTTCTTGTTCCCGTACAGCAGGATCTTGGCGGCGACGTCGCGCAGCTTCCCGGCGCGCTTCTGCCTCGCGGGCTCTCACTTCAGGGTCCTGTCTGCGAGCGCGCGCCGCCGCTGCCCAGCGCGCCCGCCTTTCGGCATCCTTATCCATACGAGCACACACCAACGGCAACGAGCATCGTCAACTACAAACCTGTATCGCGATATGGTTATGATTATAAAACCATTGCTTTAGAAAACATCTGGCGTCTTTCGTTAAGCAGCTGGCGTCTTTTCGCTTTGCTTTAGAAACATCTGGCGTCTTTTCGTTTTGCTTTAGAAGACATATGGTGTCTTTCGTTGGTTTATTTCATCAATCAACGGCGTTTTGAACAATACGTTTAGTTTATACCGACATCTGGCACAAGCGTTAAGACTGGTTACACACTACAGGGGACGATGGGAGTGAGAGACATGCTAATGGGAATGAGAGACAGAAGAAGTCGGCTTTTAGGGGCGAAGCTCCTTAAAGCGGCACCCGTTCGTCCCTCGTAGTGCGTAACCAGTCCTAACGCTAGTACCAGATCTTGACCTCCAAGGTGGTGCCGGTGGGAGATTTCTCCTGTGCGTTGTTGAACAATAAAAAAATCGCAGCGTGCGCGTTAACTAAAAGCCGAATTCTTCTGTCTCTCATTCCCCATTAGCAGACATTGGCATGTTCCAGTAGGAAACGTTAGTAGAAGTAGAAGTGTAAGTGTTAGCTAAAAGCCGACTTCTTCTGTCTCTCATTCCCATTAGCATGTCTCTCACTCCCATCGTCCCCTGTAGTGTGTAACCAGTCTTAACGCTTGTGCCAGATGTCGGTATAAACTAAACGTATTGTTCAAAAACGCCGTTGATTGATGAAATAAACCAACGAAAGAAGCCATATGTTTTCTAAAGCAAAACGAAAAGAGGCCAGATATTTCTAAAGCAAAGCGAAAAGACGCCAGCTGCTTAACGAAAGACGCCAGATGTTTTCTAAAGCAATGGTTTTATAATCAAAACCATATCGCGATAGAGGTTTGTAGTTCACGATGCTCGTTGCCGTCGGTGTGTGCTCGTATGGATAAGGATGCCGAAAGGCGGGCGCGCAGGGCAGCGGCGGCGCGCGCTCGCAGACAGGACCCTGAAGTGAGAGCCTGCGAGGCAGAAGCGCACCGGGAAGCTGCGCGACGTCGCCGCCAAGATCCTGCTGTACGGGAACCAGAAGCCGCATCAGAAAGGCAGCGTCGGCAAGATCCTGCAGTGCGTGAAAGAGAAGCCGCAGCAGCAAGGCAGCGTCGCGAAGGAGATCTTGAAAACGTTCGACAACGGGAAGCGGCGAGGAAGCGCGCATATCGCCAGGCGAACCCAGAGGTGAGAGAACGCGAGGCGGCGGCAAAGCGTGCCAAGAAAGAACACGAAGGTGCAGACGCCCGGTTCGATAGAGATTTGCTCAATATCACCTTTGGGCATAGCTGTAACGTGTGCGATAGACTCTGGTTCTCCAACAACCTAATCACGATATCGTCGATCAGAAACGAAGAGTCTCGCAATAATGCCATCGCCACGTTGCAGCGCGCGTTTCCCGCCGCAACCGCCGAGGATTACAAGGTTTGCTCGAACTGTAAAGCTTCTCTGACGGGCGGCAAGGTACCTTTGATGAGAGTTTCAAATGGTTACAAGTATCAACCGAAACCAAACTTGCCTCCCCTAAACCCAGTAGAAGAACGCCTCATTGCACCTCGTCTACCCTTCATGAGTATCAGAAGATTGACGCATGGAAGCGGCCAATACGGCATCAAGGGGCAAGGAGTCAACCTTCCTATAAACGTTCCTAACACGGTTCAATCCCTGCCTCGTGACATTCCGGACGACGTGGCAATCGACGTTCATCTCAAGCGCCGGCTCGTGTCCAAACCGTCATACAAGAAGGGCCTGGTTACTAAAAGCAACATACACGCCTAGCTTAAATACCTTGAAAACACTCCCCTGTACAAGTACCTCAACATCAAAATCGACTGGAACCGTCTCGGCAAATTCAACGACAATACCGGCGGCGCAGACGGCAACGTGGAATGCGACGTCGACGAGATTGAGCAAGCGCCGCAGGTTACCGATCTCGACGACCCCATGCAAGCAACGATCGCTCTCAACACGATGTCGCATTCCATGATCTTTGACGACGGCGCCAGCGGCGTCATCGTCGCCAACAACAACTGCGACGGCGTGGCTGCGGAAAATTCCGCGGCGCTATCCGCGGCGCGAAAGGCGGCAGCAAGGGCACTCGACGGTCTGATACGAGGCACGCACAGTTTACACGTAGCACCGGGTGAAGGGCAAGTTCCCATTTCTCTACTCTGTGACATGTACGCCGCCGAAGAGCTGTCGTTTCCTCAGATATACCTCGGCCACCCGCGAATAATCAAATCCGACCGAGCAACAGCGTTCATGAAGGCAAGCAGTGAGATCCGACGTACCGATCGAAGAGGAGTGCGTCCCGACCACGTCCTTTACATGGCTATGAAAGTGATGCGTCACAACGTTGCCGACAATACAATGACGTTCCGATCAAACGCCATCTCTAACGCCATAACCCGTCAGCAACTCGAAAATTCCGAATTCATGGACGAAATCATCAACCGGGATTTCGGTTTCATGAGGGGGGTACCGAACACTGTACAGTACTGGCAAGACCGAAAGAAGGAACTCTTTGCAATGATCCGGCAACTCGGCAAGCCTCACGCGTTTCTCACTCTCTCCGCCTCCGAACTGCACTGGGACAGGCTCCTGGAGACTTTGGAGCGCTTACGAGTGGGACCGCAAGGCGTTGCGCGTGTCGTGCAAGAGTTGAATTGCATGGAACGCGTCGAGTTGGTAAACAGCGACCCCGTCGCGTGTGCAATCTACACCCATCGAATCTTTGACGTAATTCTCAACATACTCAAAGACAAGCGATGTTCACCGTTCAAGCCTTACGTTGTGGTATACTTCTTCAAGCGGGTCGAATTCCAACAACGAGGAAGTGCCCACATTCATACCATTCTGTGGTTAGACAACGCCCCGCAAGAAGAAGTCTGCGGTGACATGCCTCACATGCTGGACATGGTCGACGCGTTGCTAACGCTCGATACCGACCTCCTAAAGAGACCCAGAACTCAACTACACGCACACACCCACACTTGCTACAAACGTGGTCGTACCAAGTGCCGTTTCGGTGCCCCCTTCATGCCAAGCAAGGAAACGAGAATCGTAGTTCCCTTTCCTCCTACCGAAGACGCTGCAGAAAAGGAATATCGTCAGAAACTCAAGCAACGCTACGAAAAAATGCATGCCGCTTTGGAAAGGGGTGCCTTTCTCTCGATAGAAGAGTTCCTTGCCACATTTAACGTCAACTCGGACGCAGAGTACATGGAGATTCTACGAGCGGGGTTTACGCGCCCTTGCGTCCTACACCGGCGCACCCCCGCACAAAAGATGGTCAACCCCTTCAACCCTTGGATTGCCAAAGTGCTAGACTCAAACATGGACCTACAAGTTATACTAAACCACTACGCCTGTGCCTCGTACGCTGTGGACTACGAAAACAAGGCCGACCGTGGAATGTCAAATCTCCACAACGCAGTCATGCAAATCATCGAAGAAAAGCCGGAAATGGACTACGCCGCCATCATACGTTCGCTAGGCGTAACGATGCTCAAGGGAGTTGAAATGTCTGTGCAAGAGGCGGCTTGGTTTCTCCTACGGCAAGACATGTCCGAAAAGAGCCGCGAGGTCGTCTATATACCCACGTGCTACCCGGAAGAACGCGTGCGAGTCCGCAAGACCAACGAGGAGTTGGCGAACGTCAGTGCCGCCTCGACGGACGTATGGAAACTAAACATCGTTCAAAAGTACGAGGCAAGGCCGGCAAAAATGAAAAATCACAGCATATCCACGGAGTGAATGATGATGAGTGGGCGAAGCTGCGGAGGTTCATCGGTAAACCGTGAATCTTCCGTGAATTCTGCCCAGTACATCATCACCGACGTGAGATCGGGCGCGTTTATACTAAAGGTTCGATGAGTTATGACGTCTTGCAGCGCACTTTAATTTTACATGTACGCTGTGAATTTTCATTGTTTAGAAAACCATTGCTTAGAAAACATCTGGCGTCTTTCGTTAAGCAGCTGGCGTCTTTTCGTGTTGCTTTAGAAACATCTGGCGTTCTTTCGTTTTGCTTTTACAAAACATCTGGCGTCTTTTGTTGGTTTATTTCATCAATCAACGGCGTTTTGAACAAAATTTTTCTTGTTTAATCACGCACAGGAGAAATCTCACCAGGCACTACCTTGCAGGTAAAGAATGGCTGCTAATGGGAATGAGAGACAGAAGAAGTCGGCTTTTAGCTAACGCTGCGAATTTTTTATTGTTCAACAACGCACAGGAAAAATCTCCCACCGGCACCACCTTGCAGGTGAAAGCGTAAGACTGGTTACATACTACGCTACGAGGGACGAACGGGTGCCGCTATAAGGAGCTTCGCCCCTAAAAGGCGTCTGTCTTGCGGACTTTGCCAGCAAGTACAAGCGCGACTACAGTCCTCGTAAGCAGCCGGTAATCATGCGGTACCGTAACTACAGTGCCACGGACCGGCCTGACGATTACATGAGAGAGCAGGTGCTGCTCTACGTACCTTTCCGTAACGAGGCTATAGACGTGCTCGACAACAACAAATACGTCCAGACTTACGAAGCCAACAAAGACCTCATTGCCGCCAAACATCGAGAATACAACGTCGCCGACGACGACGACATCGTAGCTCAACTGATCGAAGAGTACTGGCGTCAACGAGAAGAAGAGGCTGCCGCAACTGCCGCCGCGGATGCCGCCGCGGATAGAGCCACAGTTTCCGCCGCCATGCCTAACGGCGAAGAAGACGCCGACCTCTTACCCAGCGCAGAGTTAATGTCGGCCGTCAAGGAATCCAGTCCCTGCGCCGCCGTCCGCAAAAGGCAAGGAGTAATGAATGGGGAGGAGTACGCCAGGCTCATGGGAATGACCAACGCCGAGCAGTACGAACTGATACGAGAAATCATCCATCGACAGACGACGCTCGGTGCACCTCCCTTACGAGTCTTCCTAACGGGACCAGCGGATTGCGGTAAGACGTTCGTCTTGAAGCTCCTAATGGACGTGTACAACCGCTACAACGACCCCACTCCTTAGTACGTCGTCTGTGCGAGTACTGGAAAGGCAGCCGTTGCCGTTGGAGGAACCACCGTACACTCTGCTTTCAAGCTAACACTTAACAAGAGAGACGGAGGGTTACGAGACAGCGAACTCAACACATTCCGAGTTGCCTTCAGGAACGTCAAGTGCGTAATCGTTGATGAAATCAGCATGCTGCCTGCAGACACTCTAAATGCCATAGATTGTAGGTTGAAACAGATCACTCGGCGACGGACGGAACCTTTCGGAGGACTCGACATCGTAATGTGTGGAGACTTACGTCAACTGCCTCCAGTACGTGCGAACGAAGTCTACAAGCGATGCAGAGAAAGTGGAGGTCTCATGGGAACCACCGTCAAGTGGCATTACCTAGAATACTTTCCCTTGGTACAAGTCGTCCGGCAAGCCGATGCCGACTTCTCGGCTCTACTTACAAAGATCGGAGACGGCAAGGCACTGCTGGACGACGAAGTCAAATTGCTAGAAAGTCGTTTTGTAACCGAGGAAGATGCTTTAACGCAAGCACCATCGGCCATACGAATTTTCTACTCGAACGAGGAAGTAAATAAATTTAATACGTCTGTTGCACAGCGAGCGGCACGAGATATCGTTACGCTGCGTTCCGAAGACGTGTACCTGGGGTATGCCAACCAGGACGCACTACGCAAGGCAATGGCAAAGGTAGAGAAAATGTCGCACACCGAGTTTGCCAACCTCCCTCACGAGATTCTAGTTGTCATCGACAAGCCATATATGATAACAACCAACATCGACGTCCTCGACGGTCTCGTGAACGGACCTGTAGGCATTCTCAAGGTGTGCGAGAAAGCGCCCGGTATTGACTTTCCGAGACGCCTGTGGTTGCACTTTGCCGATGTGGCTACGACCGGTAGGCTTACTTGTCTGCGATGCGCGTATGGAGCTAACGAAGCCAGACGAAGTGGTTACGTCATTGACAACTCCTGGGTTCCCATAGAACCTCGAGTTAAGACACTCACTGTGGATCGTAAAACCGGCGTCTCTTGCAAGAGAAAGCAAGTCCCATTAGTGCAAGCTAGTGCAATCACTGTACATAAATCACAAGGTGCCACCTACGCGTTCATTGTCTACGAATACAGTAAGACACACCCACAGAAATTAGTTTACGTCGCACTCACTAGGTGCACGAGTATAAATAACCTCTATCTCACGAACGCAAAAGGAGACGACAAGTTCTACCACAAGGCGAACAACGAGGACAGAGCCATGGCAAACGAATTCCAACGGCTCGACCAACATCGGCTACCTACCGTCACGCAGCGATACCGTCAAGCCCTTCACACTGCCGAGTTCACGTTTGCCCTCCTCAACGTTCGTTCTCTCAATGCACATTACAAGGATGTGGAACGGGACACCCCATCCTAACCGAAGTCGACATGCTCTGCTTTACCGTGACCTGGAACGCCAAACAACTCTACATCAAAGGATATGCACCTGTCGCATGCATCGATGACTCGGTACGACCTGCCGGTGGTGTTGCAGTTTACGTAAAGCAAGCCGAAGAAGCTATGGAACTAGCAGTCTGCACACAGAGCGACGATGGAGAAAGTGCTGCAATCGACTTTGCCGGCATCACCGTCTTGATACTGTACCTGGAACCAAATCTTCCCATTGAAGACATCAAACTGTTCATCGACAGAGACATGTGTATATACGACAAGTCGAAACCTTTCATGCTCGTCGGTGACTTCAACGTTGACATTACCGACCCCACCAAACATTGGTTGATAAGTACGGACTAAAATACATCTCCTTTGAAAACCCCAACCCAACCACCATAAGAGGCACCTGCATCGACATCGTGTTTGCCAACTTTCATCTGCAACCAGTGCAAGAACCACTTAGCTTACATTTCACCGACCACAAAGCGGTCATAATGAAAGGACAACGGAAACCAGCAATAAAAGTTTGATAAAACATTCAATCAATCGTTTCACGTCAATTTTATCGGGCGAATTAACGGAAGAACTTTCATGGATTTACCGATGATTACTTCCAGGAGCTTCGCCCAATCTCATCATCATTCACCTCGTGGATCTGCCGTCAATTTTTTTACTGTTCAACAACGCACAGGAGAAATCTCCCACCGGCACCACCTTGGAGGTCAAGATCTGGTACTAGCGTTACGACTGGTTACGCACTACGAGGGACGAACGGGTGCCGCTTTAAGGAGCTTCGCCCCTAAAAAACGCCAGGCTGCTCCGTTTCTCCGGTTAACGTATGTTATAAAGCGTGGTACCTCGCTTCTCCGCAGAATAACAATTAATGTCGTGGTGGGTGCTTCCTAACTTCCCAAAAATTATGATTTGTGGCGTAGTGGGTACGTTGCTAATGTAATTGTATTAGTAGCCACAAGAGAGTTTATAACGGGCTCGAGAAATGCCGCTCTTCCAGCTTTCGCTGTGACTGTGCTGCGCTTTCCGCGCAGGCCTGGCGATTTTTTTAGGGGCGTAGCTCCTTAAAGCGGCACCCGTTCGTCCCTCGTAGTGCGTAACCAGTCGTAACGCTAGTACCAGATCTTCACCTCCAAAGTGGTGCCGGTGGGAGATTTCTCCTGTGCGTTGTTGAACAATAAAAAATTCGCAGCGTGCGCGTTAACTAAAAGCCGAATTTTTCTGTCTCTCATTCCCCATTAGCAGCCATTGGCATGTTCCAGTAGGAAACGTTAGTAGAAGTAGAAGTGTAAGTGTTAGCTAAAAGCCGACTTCTGTCTCTCATTCCCATTAGCAGCCATTGTTTACCTCCAAGGTAGTGCCTGGTGAGATTTCTCCTGTGCGTGATTAAGCAATAAAAATTTTGTTCAAAACGCCGTTGATTGATGAAATGAACCAACGAAAGACGCCAGATGTTTTCTAAAAGCAAAACGAAAGAACGCCAGATGTTTCTAAAGCAAAACGAAAAGACGCCAGCTGCTTAACGAAAGACGCCAGATGTTTTCTAAAGCAATGGTTTTCTAAACAATGAAAATTCACAGCGTACATGTAAAATTAAAGTGAGCTGCAAGTCGTCATAACTCTCATCGAACCTTTAGTATAAACGCGCCCGATCTCACGTCGGTGATGATGTACTGGGCAGAATTCACGGAAGATTCACGGTTTACCGATGAACCTCCGCAGCTTCGCCCACTCATCATCATTCACTCCGTGGATATGCTGTGATTTTTTTTTCACTTTATTTCGTTCCGAGATCAAGTGCTGTACCCTGTCGTTTCACCGCCGATGGGGTGGCTGGAGCTTTGTCAAGCTGTCATTGGACAGCTTTTTTTTTCGGCCACCTTTTTTCACCGTAAATATTTTTGTTTTTGGTGAAAAAAAAGTTTTGATTGATTGATTGATTGATATTCCCTGCTGTTATTACGAACACACGCAAAAAGCGGTACAAAATCGTAGGTCAACTGGCGCTTCCGTTATCACAGAAGGAAATATGATGCACCAATACACTTGATGCCAGTAGAGAAAAAAAAACCCTTTCTTAGAATAATTTTAGACATTATGCGCAGAAAGCTTCAAGACATCGTGTCCATAATAAACGTCTTGTGTGAAATGAAATTATGAAAGTGGTACAAGAAAGAAGAGGTGAGTCGCAATTGGGACACAAGTGAGCAGGAGGGGCACTGCCGCTCGACGTGCAAAAAATTCCCGACAAACAAAGCCCGACGCAGAACAAATGCTACGCACAGGCGAAAAAATCGCTTTCGGAGTCGTTGGACGAATATGCACTCATCGTTGTTTACTTGTTCCACGTGCGGCTGACAGCAGATGGCAAAGCTACTGCTAGTACGTCGCTAGTACGTCGGGTCTCCCAGTGACCTAAGACAGCGTTTACGCGTCATTGTGAAACCGCTGCTTAGATATCAAAATCGGAAGCGTTTTGTTTAAGGTAGTGATAATAAAAATATTTTTGATGCGTTGCCAGGCACGAAGACCCCCTTTTTAGGGTTGTGGACACCAGTGTTCTTATTTAGAGGAACAATATGAAAGTATTGAATATTTGTGTGAGTACTGATTAAAGGGAAAACATGCGCACAAAATACAAAGAACTGGGTCGTTCTATCAATATGTAAAAATAATAGAAAAATAATGTGCGCATATCACGCATGTAAGATTTCTGACTTTACAGAGGGCAGAATATGTAGTATTTATTACATTTATTTAGCACGTAACGATGATAGGTTATTCAACCTTTACTGGTTCTAGGCGTTAATTTGTTTTACAGAACAAAGCGCTAATCTTTCTCGAAATAATTGTGACAACTGTATCTGTACTTGAACTCCACCAGGAGTGTTCACGTAGGATTACACAAGTAATGAAACTGACAGACAATTAAGCCAAGGAAAGCATAGGCGACATCGTGTTTTCTTAACTATTGTAATGACTCTCACTTAAATTAAAAGAAATTAACAGTGGACGAAAAATCACCCTTTCCATCGGTGCGATTCGAACCCACAACCTTCGAAGATTCATTGTGAACATGGCTTCCGTTAGGGGAAACGAAGCGTCTTTTTTCGTATTCTTTTTCATGGTCGATGCCTTTCTTTTTATTTTTATGAAGTTACTTCTCGACCAGATGTGCTTCCGTCAAAACCTTGACTTCAATACATGGGTCGGCTTGCAGATGTAATCATGTGTCACTGCTTCAAAGCATTGCCAAAATGCAGTTGATAAGACAAAGTAGGCGAATGCCTTTCACCGATCAAGTAACTATATCATACATTTGGTGCATAAAGAACTGTAGAGTCCAGTTGCATCAACAAGTAACCTCACAATACTGTCGGTGCAATAAGTCTTCAGCGGCTAGCTCAGTTGCCCTACCACGTCACCAAACCATAATTGTATTACGAAACATAAGTATCCAAAGTGAAATCTAAAGCCGTCTCATCGCGTCCGATTTCCTCTGGGACATTCAACTTGGTTCGAGCTCCGGCAGTGGCTGCTTAGTTGCCGTGACGCTAACACGTAACAGCACAAAAGATACAGCAAATGAGGCAAGAAATAAAATGAGTTATACTGCAAGTCGTAATAACATCACTGGACAATTCTTGAAATAGGTAACTAGAATAGGCGCAGATGGTTTCCGAGTCGCGAAACAAGGTTCTTGTCAGATCCGAACAAACCTGCAGCTGACAGTGTACATCTCTTTGGGGACAGCCAAACGAGATTGCATTCCCGTAAGCGCGTTTCTTGTATTCTGCAGCCGCACTTGGTGTACCAACACACAATTCGATTTCAGAACTATAAACACCAACTGGAAATGCATGTTGGGCGAGTTTCCGAATCAGTGCGAATAAGAGACGCGAAACGGCTGCACCGAGCGCCACAATTGTACGAGAAAGACGCCAGTTCTCGAGCACATCAATCCGCAGGGTTACTTTGTAGTCTGAATTAGAGCACTGCACGAGCTCGGGCCTACCCGAAAACCCGGGCCCGGCCCGGGTAAAGTAGTGTTCACGGCGGGCCCGGGCCGGGCTCGGGTATGAAGCTCCGGGCTTAGGGCCGGGCCCGGGTTTGAGGTGGCGGCCGCGGGTTGGGCCGGGCTTGGACTCTGCTCAGTTCATAAAGGGACACTAAAGTGATACCACGAATCAGTTAAGACTGATAAAGTGTACACTGAGAACTCGAACGTAATTAGTTTCATAAGGAGAAAATCAAGGGCAAAGTTCCATTTTTAAATCTCGCGCCGCAATCTCCGCGCGTGACATCACGGATTTCAAACTGTATTTGTAGTATTTTTGGGTCATTGGTTCAACGAAACTTCTTGAAACTTGGCATGGCCCTCTCAGAAGTAAATGTACTTCATTTTTACCGGTTAGGAACCGTACGTAGGTCCCAGTAGACGCCGTCAGAAGCTATGACGTCACGGTGTCTGTTGCACGATTTTCAAGGTGGCCTCGGCACCCGAATTTTCTTATCTTGAAGTGTCTGTCCCTTCAAGTGTGTTCCTCATACGTTGCGCGTACATAATAGGTTTCACGTTTTATCTCGATGAAACGATTCTTTTTTCTTTTTATGTGGGTCAAGCTATTTGGCGAAGTTTTATGAGCGACAAGTAGTGATCTTTCGCTTCTTGCATACGGAGCTACTTGATTTATCTAAAACGAGCGAACTGAAAGTAAATAGACCAGGCGCTTATATAGCTAACATCTCGCTATTCCGTGCTTTATTTGCATTCGTTATTATTTTATATCCCAAATATTATTCTGTAATCGCAGTGGTAAATGTAATATAAATATTTTATAGCTATAACTTATCATCGCAAGTGCGATCGCGGAGCCCCAAGACGGGCAAGCGTTCTTGCAAGTTCCAGCCCTCCACTAAAACGAAAAGATTGCGCGGAGTCTCGTTGCATAAAATCCCTATAAAGACATTCTTTTTCCGTGGCTCCGTCTAGGCTCCCAGAAGTCATGTGACGCGAGATGGACATGCAGAGCTTGCTTTGTGTGCCCACATTGTTAACATATGAGCGTTCGTCTTGTTCCGCTATATCAGGGGCCTCAAGCTCTCCTCAGCTAACGGGCCGCATTCACGAAAATTTACTTACGCAAAGGCCAGTATAGTGACGAAGGTAGGAGTGGACGGGGGTGGGGAGGGAAGAATAGGTTCTAGCAGATGTCAGCTAACATTGAAATTTTAAAGACCTTTTTTAGATTTCATATATAGGTCATTTCTGAAGGGTATTTGGCGGCAAGCTTCCACCAATATGTCGACAGCTATCTCCAAAATGACTAAACTCTGGACGCCAATTCTGCAACACAGTTTTGTTTCAAGGTTATGTATCAACGCATGGTGGCTGCAGGTGGTGCCTCACGAAAAAAATGCTTTAGACCTGCATGCCTGTGTAGCTCAAGAACGTACTTATAAAAGAAAAAAAAATGGGACGAAGACAGCCATGTGCTAGCCGCAGGCCGCTAGCCAGAGGTTCGTGGGCCGCGTGTTCGAGACCCCTGCACAGGCCCGTAGCCAGGAATTTCTTTCGGGGGGGGGGGGGGCACTTGCTGAAAGCCTTGACTATTTGAGAAAAACGCCTATTTTCATTAGTTATTTTCGATAAAACACCATGTGTCATCAAAACTTCGGGGGGGGGGGGAGGGCTGGGCACCCCCCCCTGGCTACGGGCCTGCCCTGCACTATATAGTGCGAGAGCTACATGACACTGCCACAACAGCGTTGGAATGTGCAGGAATAGCATAAGTCAAATAAACATGCATATTCATCTTTAAAGGCAAAGAATATTACCTTGACGAAATATCTGGCTTGAAATAAGGAAAGAAGTGTTAATTTTAAGGGCTCGTTTTCTTTGTTATACACAATATTAATGAGCACTAACAGACAATAATACCAAGGAAAGTATAAAGGATGTTTTTAGTAGTAAATGTAAGGTAAATGTGAAGAAAGAAAAGTGGACGAAAAGATAGCTTGCCGCGGGCAGGGACCGAACCTGCGACCTTCCAATAACGCGTCCGATGCTCTACCAACTGAGCTACCGCGGCGGCCATCCCTCCGTCCACTTTATAGGGTACATATGTACATTTAAACGTGGGAGCGTCAGTCAGCGCCGCCAGTAGCCATGACGGCGCTGACTGACGGAAAAAAGGGGAAAAAAAAGTAGCCGTCATGGCTACTGGCGGCGCTGACTGACGCTCTCACGTTTAAATGTACATATATACCCTATAAAGTGGGCGGAGGGATGGCCGCCGCGGTAGCTCAGTTGGTAGAGCATCGGACGCGTTATTCGAAGGTCGCAGGTTCGGTCCCTACCTGCGGCAAGCTATCTTTTCGTTCACTTTTCTTTCTTCACATTTACCTTACATTTACTACTAAAAACATCCCCTATACTTTCGTTGGCATTATTGTCTGTTAGTGCTCATTAATATTGGCTTGAAATAAGAATCACGAATTCCATGTCGGGGGATGTCCCCTTACCTCGAATCATATGCATCCAATGAGTAAACGACAAGAAGCGTATTCACATCTTTATTACCAAACTGGAATGAACCCCGAAAATAGATCGCGATCACTTCGTCCACCTATTGCCAGTCCTACCAGTGTAGTCTTACCAGCGTAGGCCACCTTCTACCGGTACAACATCGTTAGGAAGGCATATACACCATTATAATATGCAAAAAAGAGCCCTGTGCAAGCCGGGCATGACAAACACTGCTAAAAAGTGCAAGGAGAAGCCCTCAGAGACATTTATAGATTATATTGAAGAGTGACACAACGTTCGGGAAGAGAAATGAAGGGATCGGCTGGACAGCTATTTTCATTCTGCAGAGGTGCAAAAAGACATCCTGAATTTGCTCCAGTGGTGGAATTGAAGAACTACGACTGCCGACGCCTTCACATTGCTCAAGGCAGATGTGCGCCCCTACAGCTTGCGCAAGCAGTGCAAAACTTCAGCGCGGCAGGACATGTGGTGCAACGGCGTATGGTGTGCTTAAGTGGAACCTCTTTATAATTTGATTTTTTGTACAATAACATGTGAACAAATAAACTATAAACTTTGTCACAAAAATTTATAGACTGTATATAATAGCAGTGGTGTGGTATATGAAAAAGATGCTATGACAAATAGTTGCTTTTTTTCATTCGGCTTCTTATACGTAAGTGAAACCTCGGTGATACGATCACAGCTCATACGAATTTCGGGGTGATACGAATTTTTCGTTGGTCCCGGCCAAGGCCCATTGGCCTGCGATGTAGTAGAGTACGGTTGTTGCGAACCGATTTTCCCCCAGCGACGTTTGATACCAACTTACGCTACCGCCCAGGTACGAAGAGGTGCTGTGCGCGCTATCGCGGAAGACGCGCCAAGCACGTGCGAGTGCGGGAACACAAGCGTGGGCATGCGCGCCGCACCGCCAAATCGTCAGAATCACGGTGTAAGAAAAACACTTTTCTTACGGTCAGAATAAACCTTCAGAGACGCGTCAGGGCCTCCGAGATTGTGTGCGCGAACCTTTGAGGTTCTTATGTGCCTCCGTGTGCCTTCGCGTTTAGATTACAGAGGATATTAGCGCCATGCTTTTTTAGATGCGAAGTATCTCTTGCTCGGGGGTATGTCACGCGGCGTAGTAGTCCGCACTCACACTATGCATGCGCAACTCTCCTCCTTCCCTCTCTCCAACAGCTGCGCGTAACTCTTTCCACTTCTCTACCAGCACATGCTGCTTGCGCTTCTCCTGCGTTCTCGCTTCTGCTCTCACGGCGCATACGCTACTCTCCTTCTCTAGTCTCCTCTCCTTCAAGTGGTAGAGCGCTGCGCGCGTTCAGTCCAGCGCTTGCCTCGGTTGGGTCCTCTGAAATGCGGGCTCGACCTGCCGAAGTTCTCTCCTGCGCAGCGCCGCGATGAGGGCCAGCGCATGCGCGTCCCCTCCCCCTCCCCCTCTCTCCTCTCCTACGCTGCCTCTCTATCGCGCGCCTGTCGACCGCGTTCCCCGCACGCCCTGTGAGAATTAACGGCCAGGCTAGGGGGAAGATACGACGCGCGTAGTGTTCCTCTTCGCGTTCCACGACGCGAGGTCGGTAGCATGGAACGCAATCGTGCAAGTGCTCCAGCTTCGCATCGCCTCATGGTCCCCTTTAGCGGGAGATGGCGTACTTATTTTTAAAGCGTGGGCTGCTGTCGTTTTAATGTGTTTACACATGCCTGCCTCGTGCATCAGACATGAAAGTCAACTGAATATCAACATGCGCGACCGTTGAGGTCGCACTTGTGCGGGCACGGCCGTAAATCTCCCCAAAAACATTCCCAACACCTCCGCGATAACAAAATCATAACACAGGACCGTGGTTCTGTAATTTTGTGGCCTTGACCCGTCGCGTCAAAGCGCTTCTTTTGTTACTTTCGCTGCAGTACTCCAGTGTCATGCAAAAAAAGCATACTAAAATATGGAGGGGGCTGGGTCGCAACGCACCTGCTTCATTAATTAAATACGCGCGTACGGGCCGTTTATTTACGAGTGCTGGTATGATTGCCAACATCTAAAAACTTAACTGACAATCATTTCGGGTTCTTCCTGACGTTGCTGCGGCGCTGAAAAGCAATAAAAGAAAATGTACGCCAGCTTTCTTTTGTCGCATGATAATTTTCCATACTTCCTGGTGATACGAATTTTGGATGATATGAATATTTTTGGTGGTCCTGTCACATTTGCATCACCGAGGTTTCACTGTATTTCCACAGTCCACGTGCTGCGCGCAGTTCGTTATAATCTATGTTAGTGTATTTACAGCAAATCTAATAAGTTTGAATGTTTTCCTGTACTTCTCTTCATTGGCAAGGTGCTACCATAAAAGTATTGAGGGACTATGGTGCTACCATTGAGGGACTATGGTGCTACTATGATGAAGATATATGCTACACATCCAGAAGGGTGCACTTTGTCGTTACAGCATGCTTTAAAGGGACATTAAAAGGAGGAAACGATTGTTGGCGTATTAGCAAATTACTCTTTCACAATTCCAAAGTCACCACGCCTGCCGCGAGAAGACGCAAGGGAAGCGCGAAAACGCGCAAAAAGAAATTACGGCTGGTAACGCCACCGTGAAATTCCCGCATCAAACGCGTCATAGATTGTGACGGCGTCTGCTAGATCGTACGCATTTTCTAATCGGTAAAAATGAATGTGCATTCTCTTCCGAGGGGGGGGGGGGGGCATAGACTTAACATACGAAGCTTCAGGAAATTTCGACTAGCCAAAGTCGCCAAAATACGAAAAATACGCTTTGAAATCCCTGTTGTCATGTGTGAGATTTTGTCGCGAAATTTAAAAATGAGATATTGATCTTGATTGTCTCCTTTAATAATGAATCTCTGTTGGTGAAACTAACGACATTAGATTTCTCAGAGTACAATTTATCAATCTAAGCCGATTCATTGTTTCACTTTCGTGCCCATTTAAATTTCAATAGAGAGCGCAAAAAACAGTGAAGAGCGCGTTCCGTTCTCTGTCCCCTCTGTTTTTATTGCGCTCCTTATCAAAACCGGACGCATACTGGAAATCACTTTTCTTCCTACAATATCTGCTACAAAACGCTCTTCATGATCCCTATTGTAGTCCTAGAAAACTAGGTACAGTATACCACAGCCGAACAAACGTTCATCGTACCCAGTATGTCCTCTCAACTGTTTCCACGGTGAGCCAGCCCTCTTTTACAAGAAAGTACCGTAGGTTAAAGTATACTTGCTAGTGAAGCATGCTCCAAGCATGCGTAGATAATTGCCGCCTAAAACGCCCTTGCGGTCGATTGTATCTTCAGGCAACACCACCTAGATTATTGGCTCGGGCCTCTGTCGGGCCCGATCTGGGGTCGGGTCGGGCCGGACCGGGTAGGCGAAATTTTTTCTCCGGTTCGTGCCGGGCCCGGGTCTCGCTTTGAGTCGCCGGGCCGGGCTCGGGCGGGTAAATTTGAACGAGTCCCGGGCCCGGCCCGGGCCCGGGCCGAGAATCACGGCCCGTGCAGTGCTCTAGTCTGAATCACACTTGTCTAGAGCATTCGAGAGGTACCAGCTGTGGACGCTTGTGCCGTCCACAGCTGCTACTTCCCGTTAGCTACAAACTTCTGTTCATGCTTAAATTATAGTACAAGGACCTAGTATGCGGTGAGACTATGTTTGGTGTCATCACGCCGTCAGCTTCTGCATACTTTTGCAAAACACTGCGGCTGAAGGGCCGACTGGCCGCTCTAGACAAGTCATTCAGAGTGCACGCGCATGCTGAGTCGTAATGAGTGGGAACCGCGACATGTCGCGAAAGATACGCGCGCGAAATCGAGTTGTGAAATAGTCTCTCAATGCGTCACTGTCACCTTCGAAAAGAACTATAGCCAGAAAAAAAAAATATATATATATAGTGCGAAAGGCAAGAACGGCAATGCGGCTCGGCTGCTTGCGCGAGGAGCTGGGAGAAAACCGAAGTTGAAGAAGAGGGGGGGCAGAATAGAACACCTTGCCCGACGAAAGGGCGTTGTCTCTGTCTCTGTTCCTTACAATATATATATATATATATATATATATATATATATATATATATATATATATATATATATATATATATATATATATATATATATATATATATATATATATATATATATATATATATATATATATATATATATATATATATATATATATATATGAGAGAAATTAGTAGTTGCTTCTCCAAAATTTGAGGTGTTTTCATAGTTTCATGATGACACTGTTAAAGTGCCAAGTCTGTTAACACTGTGGCCTAATGAAATGTGCAGTTCTTGCTTTCCTTTATATTTCTCATCGTGCGGAGTACCTCTCCGGTAAAATGTACCCGCTTGCCATTGCGAGGCAACTAATTAGGAGTATTTTACAAAAGTGAATTAACGAAAGTCTATGCAACTCTGGAACGAAGTGCAATCCTTGCGATTCATGCGCAGAAGGGCCTACTTGCTTAAGTAGCATGTTAGTGCCATGGACACTTTACATTGCGCGCTTGATTAAACTGACACGGCGTTGCTGCATAACAAGTTTCCCGACAAGAAAATTTCTTCTCCTAATTTTCTTCTGCAGCAGTTTACCTCGTAGCAGTTTACCGCAATCGCCATGCATTTTTATTTAATTACTGGAAATAAACCTTAATACAACTTTTGAATACGAAAGCTTCATATAGGAAAGCTGGTATCTTTACGTTACCATCACTAGATCATTAAGTCACGTCAAGAAGGCATTTAGAAAACATAACTTTAATACTGTAGATATAAAATATCACAGAAAATAACGCAGGAAATTTAAACCTGGCTAAATTTTACTGCACATTTGTAGGTTTCTGCTTTTCCTCTCGTGTTTGGAGCTCTATCTACATAATCGGTCGAGTAGAATCCACTCCAAACATAATAATTTTCTCATTTCCATGGCAAGCTGATAAAACTCTGTTGAAAATGGTGAAAGAATAAACTTCACATTGTGTGTGCGCATTTTTATTACGCGATATACTTTTCATTGTTGGAACAAGGTCGCCCGCGAAATTTGCCCGCTTACTATTGCAGAAACAAATAAAGAACAGTAGCGTTACGTCTAGCAGACTTACATACATGTATGAGCTGTGTCATAGACAGTGATCAAGCTTACCTTCTGGTAGTGCGCACTGCAGCGCAAGACTACCTTATTTTGTCTACTCACCAGACAGTTTTATCCGCATTTCCACCTGACGTTCCACTAAAGATATGCTGTGACGCTTTTTATTAGAAAGTGCTACTAATGAAATTTATTTTCAAGAAAACCAAGTAAGCATTCACAAGGATTGCAGAACTTAATGTGTGGTGCATGTAATGTTAAGATAAAGTGCCGGCGAGGGAAATCATGACCTGTTTCCTTGACCACAAATGTGACTAAAACAACGAGCGAAATGTAAAATTTCCTTTGGACAATATGATGCTACCTGATGTTACCTGATGCTACTTAGGCGACGTGTTGTTTTGCGAATGAGCCCCTAATATACTTCGTTTTCAGAGTTGTATGACATCCACTGACACGGTTGATGCGATATTCACTTTTTACGCACTTATAAAAGAGTAGAAGAAATAAAAAGCTAGCAAAATTTGCAAAGCGCATGCCGCCGCGGTGGTACAGTATAGTTACGGTGCTCGACTGCTGACGCGAACGACGCGAGTTCGATCCCCGCCGCGGAGGTCGCATTTTGATGGAGGAGAAAGGCTTGAGGCCAGTGTAATTGCACGAGCCCCCTTGATTTAAGTGCACGTTAAGGAACACAAGCGAAAGAGTTTTCCGAAGCCCTCCATTACGAAGTGCCTGATAATTATATCGTGGTTTCGGCCTCAGCAAACTCAAAAAATTATTATTAGTAGTAGTATTGAAAAACCCCGAGCTAACTGAGCTCAAAATAACAGCGCAGTAGAAATGGAATATTCTAGCCCGATCCCGCAATATAGCAGAAGACAGTTGTCATGCTTTCGCCAACAGACCAGTGTTCGAGGCACAGTCATAGTTAGAAGGAAGCAAGTTTGGCAAATTAGGATGGCTTGTACATTATAGTCTCCTTAGCAGCCTCGTTGATCTGGAGTATCCTTTCGGACAGGGGAAGAAATTAGGGTGTGTTCGAATGGATGATTTCTGAAATGTCAGCTCACCGGCGACACTAAAAACATTAAGCAAGTTCGAGGTCATGATACGGAATGATCAGTTAAGTGAATCAAGAGTGCATTCCCTCTGCCCTTATCCACTAGAACACCCCGCTGGTCGGCATACCTTAGGAACCCAAATCACTAGTTGCATTTTATTCTAATAAATATAGTGCATTGCTGGCACAAACAAGGCATTTCCGAGAGCGAGATGTAACTTACCCTCAGTATCTCGGACACGAGAAGCCGCGAGCCGTCAGGTCACGAGAATGAAGGTTTAGTGCCAGAAGAGAAAGGCGCCGCATTGCTGACGAGAAAACGGCAGGGGGCGTACCCCACCGCTGCCGCATCTCACGTCGGCTCCGCAAGTTTTCGGCGCTCACATTGGTTCTTCAGGCCGTATCCTGATAATTCTCTCACGAGTGGGTAGAGGAAATTGTCAGGATCATTTCGACACCAATATTGTCCTGATATTCTACTGGGGTGGCCCAGGAGAGCCTTCGCAAGTCTTGACCACGCCGTGCGCCGACCTAGGCCTACTCAAGCCTAGCTCGAGTGCGGCCTCCCGCTGCTTTATCGCCGCCCGTCTCCTGGCTGCCCACCACCATGGAGTACACTGAGGGACAGGAAGTGTCTCCCGCATAACTATCGGACGGTTCCTGGCAGCGACCAGGCCTTCGAGCCCAAGAGAAACGCCGCGCGGCATTACGCCGCGCCGCTGCCGCCAAAACTACGACCACCAACATGCCAGCCTCGCCGCCGCCACCTTCGCCGCCATCGAAGCAGACCAGTGCTTCGCCATCTCGGCCCCGCCGTCGCGCGCCGATTCCTCGCCTCCCGGCCGACACCATTCACGTCGTCGGTCGTCCTAAAACTTCTGTCGACCTTAATAAGTTTCAGCCATGGCACTTATACCCCGCCTTACTGCAAGCAGCGAACTTGCAAGATCTCCCGCCCGCATCCTGTGACACGGTACGGATCCACTCGGTTAACAATACTTTCACACTGAGCGTTGCCGACTCGGCTCGCACGCAAGCCTACCTCCGCATCACATCCCTCATGGTGTCCGGCACTACCTTCACTGTGCACATTTACGCTCCGCCACCTGAGGACGCCCTGCGAGGCATTCTATACCATGCATTTGACGACTTCACGGACGAAGCTATCCTCGAAGATCTCCAGGCTAGTAACCCCACTCTTTCTATTGTGGGAGGCCGCCGTATAGCCAAGACTCCTCACATTCTGGTCGCCCTCACCGAACCCAAATACCCCGGTGGATTCTCTACCATGGTGTCCACCTTCGCCTTCTTCCTTTCCACGACAAGGTAGAGGCTTGTTTCAATTGCCTCTCGACCGGCCACCGCACCGACGTGTGCCCCAAGCCACGACAAGATCGGTGCCACCGTTGCGGCGCTACACATCCCCCCTCCCGAGGGCTCGCCGCCCACATGCACACCTTGCTGCATCGTGTGTAACGGGAATCACTCAACGCACAGCTCTTAATGCAAGCATCGCCGCCCCCAACGCCGGAAGACTCTCCCAACGGCGAATCGCTCCTCGTCACAGCAACCCGCAGACGCTGCACCAACCCCTAGGAATGCAATGGCACGCGGCACTACGCCGCCACCGAAGTTGCCCCCTTCCTCCCGCCAAGACGACTTCAGTTTTCCCATCCCTCGTCGAGACGGCGCCCAAGCAGCTACTCAGCCCACCCACTCAGCGTGGTCCTTCCCTGGCGCTCTACCAGCGCTCCCCTCGCCGCAGGTCGCCGCACTACAGCAGGAAAACACCTCTCTACGACAACAACACGCCACACAAGGTTCGCTGCTAGAGGCACAGAAGACTGAAATCACGTCCCTCCAAGCCCAGCTGAGCACGCTTGAACAGAAGCTCGAGGCAGCCCTCGACCGTTATCTACTCTTCCCTCATCCACCGCCTCCGCATCGGACATGGATACTCAACCCACCAACGGGTACGTTGGCAAGCGCAAGAGGCACACCACGCCTCTTAAGTCTCTACACCTTTCTGAGGAAATTAGAGCAGCCATCAAAACGGCCCAAGAAGATTTTGAGAGGCGGCTAGATAGCCGCTTCAACTCTGTTCACCAGCTCCTAACGACGAATCACGAGGCTCTAAACTCCTTGCGCACGGACCTTGCTGCTTTCCCCTCGATTAGGTCCCTTCAATCACTTCAGGAGACGGTCGGTACCCTGCACGCTTTCATGCTCGATAGCGTCCGAGCAAAACCACCCCTTCACACTCGCGCTTCTAACATCGCCCCCGCTGCCCGACCGTCGCAATCGCAAGCCGAGGAGACGTCTTCTGCTAACGCTAATCATGGCTGACCGGTCTACTGTAACTATTTGGCAGTGGAACTGCCGTGGCTTTCGCCACAAACGCAGCCATCTTCTATTACACCTCCAACAACCTGACCCTCCGGATACACCTGACGCCCTCGTGCTCCAGGAAACTAACACCGCTGTTTCCCTGTCGGGCAACATTGCCCACAATCAAGTGGCTCATCATCCCGCACCCCGTTCCGTCACGGCCATCCTCACCCGGCGGACGCTCACGGTCAACCTGGTCGATTTACCCTTCCCTGCAGTCCACCACGTTTTTATCGAAATTCTACCTCATAAGCGGGAAGATCCTTCTCTTTTATACTGAATGTCTATAAACCCCCCGGGTCACCGAAGATTCATCTCTGCTCGCCCTACTCCGCGCCGCAGCAGTAAGAGCGGCTAAGTCCCCTTTCCTGGTTCTCGGCGACTTCAACGTCAAACACCCGGACTGGGGCTACCCTAAGGCCGACGGCCCGGGCACGAGGCTGTGGCAACTTGCTCATGATCTTCGCTTCACACTGCTCACTGACCCCACGCAACCTACGCGCGTCGGCAACAGCGTGTGCCGCGACACCACCCCAGATCTAAGCTACTGCCGTTACGTCCACGATGCATGCTGGTCCAACACACATCAATCCCTGGGCAGCGACCACTATGTCCTCACCATGCAAGTATGCACGTCGCCGTGCAAACCGCGTCCACACGTTATCCGTCACACGGACTGGGACACGTTTCGTGCGCATCGCCAACACTCCGCCACTCCCGACATCGAGGACTTTCCGCAATTTACTGACCAGCTGCTGGCGGACCTCGACGGTGTCACGGCCTCGATCCCCACTACGGCAAACCATCCGGTGATTGATTCCCGCCTTGCTTACCTGCAGGCCGCTCATACAAGCCTCACCAATCGGTGGAATAAGCAACCACACAACCGTCGTCTTCGCCGCCGAATAGCAGCCCTCGCCCGGGAAATCGAAACGCACACCACCACCCTTGCCCGCCAGCAGTGGGAACAGCTTTGCTCAGGACTTTCCAATCAGCTGGGCTGCAAGCAATCGTGGCGTCTCCTACGCAGGGTGTCGGAACGAAATGTTTTTCGTTTCGGTTTTAGTTTCGTTCCACCGCAAAAAGTTCCGTTCCGTTTCTGTTCCGGAACGAAAAAATAATGTTCCGTAACGGTTCGTAACGTTTTTTTTATGGAAAAATTTGAAGCTATAGTAATCATAAAAAAACATCTGATTTTTGATGTGATTACTTGCCTTCCTCCTAAGAAAGCGGGACAAGGGTAAAACACGTTCTTCAGAGGAGCGGAAGTAACTGTACGATGAATTCCTACCAACTAGCACAAATCAGTATACCCTTCAAAGTCATAGTATTTATTTTTTCCAAATTCAATCACAATTTTTAGTGGGCTCAGTGCTTTGTGTCAAGGGAGTGAGCACGATCTCAGAAGCAGCACGTCACTGAGTGCACTCTGTGATGTGCGAGACCGCTGTTTTGATAAAAAGATTGCCAGGCCTGCGCGGAATGCGCAGCACAGTCACAGCAAAAGTTGGAAGAGCGGACTTTGTAGAGCCCGTTGTAGAGTCTCTTGGGGCAGCTGATACAAGTACACATGCAGGGTACCCACTACGCCATAAATCATCGTAATTTTTCTGAAGTACAAAAGTTCCCACTATGTCATTTTTCGTGATTCTTCGGAGAATCGTGGTAGCCGCTACACATCTGTAAGGGATTATGTGTGCTTTGTGCTGTGGCTGATGACGATGAATTATGGCTGAGCACTTTGCAGTGGGTGGGAAGCATTAAACCACACACTCTCTGCGGAATTAGCATTGTGTGATGGTTGGTTGTCGTTTTACTCTTCTGCCACGCTGTATTACATATGTTAACACGATTCCTTGCCCGACATGACGCCTGTATAGAGTATTTTTGCGAAGGAGTTATAAGCACCAGCGTGGCACTGTGGTGGAAGACTCGACTGCCACGCAGGGGGCGCGGGTTAAAATCCCATCCGATCCTATAATTTTGTTTCTCATTTTATTTTTTCTTACTTCACGCGATAGTGGTCACGGACACGGGCGGTGGCGGACAACTATGGTGCCAAAATCAGCTGTTCTGATCTCATAAGAGCCTTCGCTGTAACAAACTTCAGCGCCGACAATGCCCTCTCCACTTTGGCCTGCGTGACAGGCCCGCAAAAGTCCACTTGCGCTAACATCAACATCTCTGGTTGCCACTGTTTTCGTTTTTCGCACAATTTCAACATATCTTTGCTTTGGAATTGCTGCCTGAGGTACGCGTTAATACTGTACCCTGAGATATGCTCACATTGCATGAGCTCAGTTGTTCCGGACTGCGAAGTTTTCTCGTGAACCGAAAAACGATTGAAAAAATTTCGGTTTCACTCCGGAACGAAATAATAGATAAAGTTTCGGTTACGTTTTCGTTCCGGTCAAAAATATCGTTTTTTTCGTTTTTCGTTTTCGGTTTTCGTTCCGTTCCGACACCCTGCTCGTACGCCATCTTCTCGATCCTACGTCCGCGAAGTCGGTCACCCGACAGCAACTGCAGCGCGTAATTCAGGCCTATCCCGGCGACACATCATCGCTGATGGCAGACCTGGCTGCCAAATACCTCCAAAGCCTGCCCTCTCATGGTCCTGTTGTCTCTTCCTCGTCCGTGTGTGTTAGCGCTATGCCCCATTCTGAAGCATATAACCAACTAGCCCAAAAAGCCACGTTGACAAACTTTATTTCTAGTACTTCGGGCTCTATTGCGTGTAGTACTTCTGATCCCTGTGCAATAGTTCCCCTCATCGCCATTTCCACATGCCGCGCTAGAACACTTTCCTTCCACATCAAGGCGAAAGTTCTTCCTGAGGAAGTTAAGCTACTATTCGGTGGCTTTGCGCCCTCATTCAGTCATGGAATGAGGATTTGCAAAATACTCAGGTCAGAGTGGCAACGACAGGCCAGGATCTACAGGAGTATCCTGCAACAGGGAATCGGTTTGTCGTCCAGGCACAATTCGGAAGCCCACTATCGAACCCAAGAATTTCGTCGCATCACAGATCGCATGACATAGTGGATGTGGTCGGTGGCTTTGTCGAGTTTGCGAGCACGCCTACCAAAGGTTCGTCACGCTCCGACTCAGGATGTCAAGACATGGGGGATGTTCGCCTTCCTGACTACGTCAAGAAGACGCTAAGCCTTGGCCCCAAGTTCGCCACGGAACCTAAGAAGTCGGCCCCCGAGCTAATTTCCATCTCAAGACGTGTAGCAAGAGCAGCACCGAACAGTGATGAGGACAGTCTCGTGAATGAATGTGTCAGCGTGGTGTCCCGAAAAAGGCCTGCATCGAACCACCAGCCAGTTCGTCGAGTGCAGCAATTTCTGCGGGACAATTCCCTGTGCCTTCTGCCAGCGGATAAAGATGGTGGATTTGTTGTCCTTACAGGAGGTGAGTTTGCAACAAAAGCCCATGAAGCAGTGAACACTGTAATGAAGAGATGCGGTAATGTTTCGTTGAAAAAAGTGAAAGCGGAAGGGAAAAGGATATGCTCTGATCTCAAGTTAGACAAGCTAACAAAGTGCATAGTCAAAAGCGATGACCTTCATTTCAAGGTAATGTTCTCCGTGAAAACTCACAAACAGGGATGGCCTTTTAGAGTGATAGTTTCGGAGATAGGCACATGGCAGAAGGAGCTGAGCGGGTTTCTTCAGGATGCGCTCCGCATGTTGCGCATTGATGATCCGTTCGTTGTTAAAAGCTCGAATGATGTGGTACAGTTCCTAAGAACAAACACTGACAAAGGTATTTCAGCCTGCTCCATTGACGTTAAAGATTTATATTACTCCATGCCTCAGAAACCGCTGTTGTCGTGTGTTGAAGATTGTATTGACCATTTTGGAGTAATCACGTTTCAAACAAAGACAGGCATGTCTGCTAGCAGGTTCTTAGAACTTCTGACGTTTTATTTAAGGTCAACCTATGTTGAATATGATGGACAGGTCTATCATCAAAAAGAAGGAGTTTGTATTGGGTCGTGTTTGGCGCCCATTTTAAGTGATATTCTCTTAGCCTGTTATGACAGACGGATCGAAGCATGCTTGTCAGCAGTGAAGATCACCAAAGTGTTGAGATATGTAGACGACTACATTGTTTTGTTTGACTCCACTCAGCGTGTTAGTGACGTAGTTAACCTTTTCACCCATCATCTTGACAGTCTGGTGATAACACATGAGCTACCCGTTGAGAATGTTATTCAGTTTTTAGACCTAAGAATTTTTCTGTTCGAACATCATGTGTGTTGGGATTATCACCCTCGCGACAACAAGATGCTACTTCCATATCAATCATCCCATTCTAAGCTGGTGAAGCGAGCAATCGCCAACCTTTGTTTTGACAACGCGCTTCGCAAATCATGCCCCCATAAGATATCTAGCAGTTTTGTTAATCAGAAGGAGCGCCTTTTAATGGCTCGGTACCCCGGCCATGTACTTATCTCAGTAGCAGAAAGTGGACTAAAAAAGTTAGACAGATTGGTACTTGTGTAAACAATTCTCAGGAGATGAAAAAGGTTGTCGTGCCGTATATTCACAACGTGTCACACGCCCTAAAGAAAATTGGCCAGAAGGTTAAGGTAGATGTGCTTTTTTTCTGCCCCACAGGAACTAATGAGCATTTGCAAAGCCACAGACCCATTAGCTAAGAGACGTGCAGATTGTGTGAAAAAACATCAGTATCCATTTGTTCCATGTGTAAATAATGTAGTGTATCGGTTCCCGTTTTCTTGCGGCAAGGTCTACTTTGGGCAGTCGGGGAGATGCCTGAATGATAGGCTAAGGGAACATAAGCAGAAGTTGGGCCGTTATCGTGATGGGCACGTGTCTGTACATTGTAACGACTGTGGGTGTGAAGCGTTGTTCAAAGAGTGCACAGTAGTATATAGGAATGCCGATAAGACTACCAGAGAGATTGTGGAAGCCGCCATGATCGCGAGAGCCGGTGATAGCTGTGTCAGCTGCCCGTCGGTGGCGCTGACGGCCAATGAATTGGCCTTTCTTGACGCGGCAGGTTTTCATGTGCGATGAGTAGAACTTTTGCGTACGGATCTATTTATACTGTTGCTTTCGAAAATAAACGATCAGTTGAAAGTTAGCGCTTGTCCTGTTGTCTCTTCCTCGTCCGTGTGTGTTAGCGCTATGCCCCATTCTGATGACTTTTTGGGTCACGTCAGGTTCCGACGGGCACATTGAGCACACTTTGCAACGCGCCACCAACGTTGTCATGGACCATGTGCACGCGGCTGGCCTCACCTGCTCAGCGGCCAAATCAGCCCTCCTTCTCATACGGCCCCCCGACCGGCGCCGCTTAAAAACACCCCATCCCACCACCACGGTTCACGCCAACTCCACCCCCGTTCCCGTTGTATTTCAGCAGGTCTACAACCATTACCTTGCCCTAACCGTCCGTTCGGGCGCGTGGGCATCGATTTGTATGGACCACTTCCTCTGACTTCGGCTGGTAACCGCTGGGCCATCGTCGCTGTTGACCATCTAACGCGATACGCCGAAACCGCCGCCCTCCCAGCGGCTACAGCGCGCGATGTTGCCTCCTTCCTACCACACCGATTCATACTGCGTCACGGTCCACCCGAAGAGCTTCTCAGCGATCGAGGCCGTGTCTTCTTATCGGAAGTCGTGGAAGCCATTCTGAAAGAGTGCCATGCTGTTCACCGCAAAACTACTGCTTACCACCCGCAGACGAATGGCCTAACCGAACGCTTCAACCGAACGCTCGGCGACATGCTGTCAATGTACGTCGCCGCCGATCACACCAATTGGGATGCCATTCTGCCCTTCGTCACCTACGCCTATAACACCGCCCCTCAGAGCACTACTGGTTTTTCACCGTTCTTCTTACTGTACGGAAGGCACCCGTCGCACACCATCGACAAGATACTTCCATACAAGCCGGATCCATCTGAGTGTGCGCCTATTTCTGACACAGCCAGACTCGCTGAAGAGTGTCGCGAGCTTGCCAAGACATTTACGACGCAGGAACAAGAGCTGCAGAAGAGCATTCGCGATGGCAGCACTACTTCTGAACTCACGTTCCTTCCTGGAGCGCTCGTATGGCTCTCGGTCCCTACCACTGCAAGTGGCCTTTCCTCAAAACTGCTGCCGAAATACGAAGGCCCATACCGGGTCGTCGAGCGCACATCCCCGGTCAACTACTTGATCGAACCCATCGAACCAGCTTCGGACATGCGCCGTCGAGGGCGCGACATTGTCAACGTGGAGCGCCTCAAGGCCTACTATGACCCACTCATAGTGACGAGTTAGGTCGCCGGACGGCTCCCTTTTTGTACCCGGGGTAATTGTAGAGAAGCCTTGGGACATGGTAATGGGTTACCCTCTCCAGCGCCTTCTAGTGGGTCGTCCTCTTTGGTTGCTTGAAAAAGAACGCCGCTCGCGCAGGGAGTTCGTGCCTTGCCGTGACTGTCGCCATTACTCATTGTCGTTGAGTGCTGTCTATTAAACACCTTAACAATATATATATATATATATATATATATATATATATATATATATATATATGGGTATAATACAACGGAGGCGTTGTCAACAGTGATATAAATATTTATTCCCAACAGTTTCGGGAGGGGCCCTCCCTTCTTCGGCGGATGAGTTAAAACTGATGTCGAAGTTCGGTCTTGCTTCTTGCCGCGTCGCTCTCTCGCCTTCAAGGACATTTGAGAGAGTCCTTCAAGGACATTTGAAATGTCCTTGAAGGCGAGAGAGCGACGCGGCAAGAAGCAAGACCGAACTTCGACATCAGTTTTAACTCATCCCCCGAAGAAGGGAGGGCCCCTCCCGAAACTGTTGGGAATAAATATTTATATCACTGTTGACAACGCCTCTCTTGTATTATACCCATTACCCGAGAAGAACTGGCCCATTGAATCATATCTACACTTATATATATATATATATATATATATATATATATATATATATATATATATATATATATATATATATATATATATATATATATATATATATATATATATACATATATATATATATATATATATATATATATATATATATATATATATATATATATGTGTGTGTGTGTGTGTGTGTGACGCTATGAATGAGAGACGTCCAGCGGCACAGACGCCATACTTTTATTCTATTCACGCGCTTACTTCTTCATCGTCGGCTTCTCCTGCCATGGCTTCACGTGTCACACGATTGCCCCTCCCCCCGAAAGAGTGCGCGATTTACGAACAGCAAATACGAGAAAAATAGGCCAATTGTTCCTTGTGCCTATTGAGTTCAATGACCTTGCTAGAACGTTGAAACACGGTTCAGCTGTCCGGTGATGTCCAGCACAGCTCTGGTGGGCGAGGCTGGCTGTTCCACAGCAGATGACATAGGCTTCCCTGGCACCTGGATGCTGATGAAAACACAGCTTGGGCTCCCGTGAAAAACGAACACGGATGGGAGAACTTGTAGCATCGGCAGATCAGATGTAGGCGTTGGGGTCTTTGTCGTGGCTTATACACACTGTGTGCCTTCCGTTTGCGTGTTCGTTGACCGAAGCTGACAGGACGACGTCGATGTTCTTGTGGAGCACAATTGATGGCTTTGTGCCTTTTTTGTCGCTTTCTGTCGTGCAGAAGACGTCTCTGGCGGTGTATGGGCAGATGGCTTACATCTTGAAATTTTCTTTGGGTTGATGATCTTGTCTTCGGACGTCCTTCAATCCGTGAGTGAGCTTCCGATGAAGTTTTTATTCGTCTTTGCCTTTGTTGGAGTCTTTGTTGTTTTGGCTGATATTCCTGGAGTTGCCTTTGTTGGAATTCCTGATGTTGCGGAAGTTGCTTGTGTGGACTCCTATTAGGAACATGAGTTCGATTTTCTTCGTAAGATGATGTGGTGTCCAATAGGTAGGCGGTGCACTGTGGGCTGTTGTGATGCTTGTCGGGCACTGTAGATAGAGCGCCGTGATTGCTAGAAAGCTCCTCAGAGGCTTCTGCGATGTCGTTCATTACGGACGCTTCTGATTCTGCGTATGATGTTTGATACATCAGATCCTTCTGCATCGATTCGACTCACGGGTGCATCAGCACTGGGTGGCGATACCGTAGCGGTGATGGCTTGATCAGGTTCCATTTGCGAATTTCGGCAAGTCTGTGGAACTATTCAAATAGAACCTTGCGGCGAGAGGTACCTCTTGGGCTCATCCTGAGGTCGTTGGATCATCTCCCAATGCTTCAGCTCGCTTACCGTGAACGCAGCAACCTTCTGAGGCAGGCGGTGAGCGTTAGGAGGAACTGAAGAGCCGCGTGAGGGAAAACCAGGCGGTGGGCTACGTATGCGAGGCGAATAATCAAAGGCATCGGGTGCTTCAGTAACGCCTCGTGTCATATGGTGGAGTGAAGACGTAAATGACAAGTCTTGCGCAAAAAGGAAATCTGATGGACGGCTAGGTTTCTTGGGAAAAGTGCGTGGACTGTGATGGCATAGTTGAAATTTATCTAGATGGTGGATTACAGACAAATCTTCACTGTAGTCGCTAAATTGGGTGATCATGTCTTCTCTGATTTTGTTCCATGATTCATTGTTTTGGAAGATGTGTGTGAGGTAAAATCGGAATGCCTCACCGGTGACGTAGTCATTGAAGTTGGTGACCATCTCCCGCTCCGACCATGATGCAGCGGTAGCGTGTAGTTCGAATAGGTCGAACCAGTCCTGTACAGGTCCATCGTCCACTGATCCAGTGTACTTGGGGATATCAAGGTCAGCCGATAGTTCTGTCATGATGCTGGTCGCTGTGTGCAGCAGGCTCTGCTTCGGTGGTCTGCATGTGGTCAAGGTGTCTTGCTGATGGCTTTGCTGGTGATGTGCGGCTGAGTCGGCTGCCAGGTCTCCATCCTGTCGACTTGTGTGACGCTATGAATGAGAGACGTCCAGCGGCACAGACGCCATACTTTTATTCTATTCACGCGCTTACTTCTTCATCGTCGGCTTCTCCTGCCATGGCTTCACGTGTCATATATATATATCTATATATATATATATATATGGGAGGTGGCACTTCAAGAAAACATTTATTACGTCGACGTTTCGACGGTCGGAGCCTGACCTTTCTCAAGACGAAATGTTCGTGCATATTTTCGTGTTTACATGGACATCAAATGAGAGGGGAAGGAGGTGACAGAGAGAGAGAAGGAGCGGGAGGGGGAAAAGTTTGCTTAGGTTCCATCAGGAGCGAGGAGTAACACGCCGCCGCCGACAGCGGAGTGCTCCGCGACAGAGCTTATACTTATGCGTCGGCTATTACTCATTGTTAAAAGTCGTCGCTCTATTCTGTCCCGGAGGGCTGGACGCAGAGCCGGCTCAAGTTAAAAACAGCCGGTGTGCGATTCAAACCGGCTGATCGGAGAAAAAAAAAAGAAAAAGGGGGGGGGGGGGAGGGTTAAGTGGGTGTTGGTGAGCATGTTGACGCGGCGTATTGTACTTTTGGGCCATGCCGAAAGAGTCCTATATACCGTCTAACTTGCCGAGCCTGATCGTTTGTCTGATAAACGACGCCCGCTTCCAAAGCGAGAACGAACACGTTGAGTGACATTAGCGACTTCCGGTCAAGGACCCACTGAAGGAAAAAAAAAAGGGTGAGGGGGTCCGCTCTACGCACGGCTGGTGCAGAAGCCTATCTCCGGTCCCAGCCGCAAATAGTCGTACCGTGTCAACGTCCCCTTCCCGTAGCGCGCGTCATCGCAGCTACGACGGGTTCGGGCGAATAAGGCAACAGGCTAGAACAACAAACAACACTTTATTGCTACGCTAGCAATAACGCGTAAAGGTCGCGTAGAGGGATAGTCCGCTCTCGTAGAAAACAAAAGGGTAACGCTTACTCCTTCGGTCGATGATCGGCTCGCGGGTCTCGGGGCGGTGAGGTGTTCCTTCGTAGGTCAGCAGGGCACGAGAGACCGTCTCCTCGTCTGCCCGGTTGTTTTATTCGCCTCCCGTCTCCCTCCCCACCACGAGGGTTGTTTCCCTCGCAGGGTGAGTTCCCTTTCCCGCGAGCCGGGAAGCGAGGATTGGCGCGCGGAGTGACGGGGAAGAAGGGGTTGTCCGGCAGGAAAGGGCGACGGCGCTCCTCTCCTAGTGGTCCCCCGAATCCCGCCGTCAGTTCGCGATCGCGCCAGCCTTAAGGAAAGGAAATGGGCGCGCGTGCTCTCCCACATCCTCCTCCCCTTAAGAGAGCCCTCGGACGACAGAGACTGAACCATGAGGTAATATTTTGTTATTCCTCATCGAGGAAGGCTTGGACGGATCGGTCCAGGTCCGTGCCCTCCTGCGGTTGGCCCTCTGCCGTGGGTGTCGCCGGTGCCCCCACTGGCGTCGCCGCTGCCTCCGAAGTAGCCACCACCGGCCTCGTCGCGGTCTTCGCTGCCGTGCCCACTTGCGTCATGGCTTCCCCAGTCGTCGCCTCCGCCGTCACTGCTGCAGTAGGTCTGGCCTGCACCTGCAGCCCCGTGGTCCGGACCGCGCCTCCTTGGGCCCCGCCTCGCTGGTCGTTGTTGGTGATTGAGAGGAGCGAGTCAACGAACTGTTTCGTTCCAGGCGGCCTCTCCAGCATGGTTCGGGCTCCTCCGGTCTGGTGGGGCTCGGGGTTTTCGGCGTGCTGCGCCGTGGCCTTGAGGGAGCATAGGCCATCGGGGTGTCCACACAACCCTGGCACGTCCCTGTGGCTGCGGCCCCGAGGCAGCTGGCTCTCCCAGTTGGGTTGGCCTTGGTCTTCGGGCCTCTTGTGTGGAGGCCGGGCGGTGAGGCGATGGGGTAGCGTGGAAGTGGCGGTGTGATGTACCGGTCGACCTCCAGTCAGGCGTCCATGGCGATGTTTGCCGGTGGTGGTGGGGCTGCGACAACGACTGAATGTGAGTGTGGGCTCGCTGTGAGGAGGCGGTCTCCTCTCCGAGCCGTCCCGGCGGCACCTATTTCCCTTTTGCTTATCCAACATGCAGAGTTGTCTCCGCCTGTTTTGCAAGAAGTACCGCGGCTCAGGGCTTTTCACTCGGTTTCGAGCGTTCTCAGCCGCCGCCTGTGGCTCGGAGGGGGACTGATAGTCGTCCCCATGCTCCTCCCGTGACACGTAGCGTTTCAAGTCGCATACGTGCACTGGTCCGCCGCTCGGTTTGCCTTTCATGTTCGCGAGCCGATAAACAAGCGAGGAAACCTTCTCTCGCACTCGGTACGGCCCGGACCATTTCGGTGCCAGCGAGGCTGCAAACTGTTTGCTAGCATCGCTAAGAATATGATGGCGTCGCAGCACCAGATCGCCCACTTCGTAGTGTACGTTCCGATGCGAGCGGTCGTACTGCGCCTTCTGTTGTGCCCTAGCAGTGCCGAGATTACTGCGTGCTTTACGTAAAACTTCCGCTAGCTTCTCGCGCAACTGCGCTGCGTATTCAGCTCGTGCTGATGACGCCACTGGCACTCCACTGCGATCCGCGAGTACAGTCTCCATCGGATTCGGCAGTTCTCTCCCCAGGTTTAGAAAAGAAGGCGCATACCCAGTCGAGCGGTTCACAGTCGATCGCAACGCAAACCCGATCTCTGGAAGGTAGGTATCCCAGTCCTTGTGCCTTTCAGAGAACGCGACAAGCATGTGCTTGATGTTGCGATTGACTCGTTCCGTGGGGTTCGACTGAGCATGGTAGGTGGTTTTCTTGTGCTTAATGCCGAGCGCGGCGCACGTGTCAACAAACACCTTCGCAGTAAAATAAGACGCGTTGTCTGTTATCAACTGCTCAGGGAAACCAAACCTAGTGAAAACCTCCATCAACTTATCCAAGATCACTCGAGCCGTCAGCTTTCTAAGGGAGAAAAGTTCTACCCACTTAGTGAAGTGATCCGTGACCACCAGCAAGAATTTGTTTCTGCTAGGAGTTGTGGGGTACGGTCCCACTACGTCACATGCCGCGATTTGCCAGGGAGTCTGGCTGTTGATCGGCTGCATGAGGCCGGGCGGTCGTCCGCCTCGGGGCTTGACGCTTTGGCACACGTGGCATGAACGGGCGTAACGAATCACATCCCGCTTCATGCCTGGCCAGGTAGCGAGGCGACACAACTTAGCATAAGTCTTAGGGCCGCTCGCATGCCCAGCAATGCACGAGTCGTGAAAGTAGCGAAGCAGTGCTCCTCTCAACTTGCGCGGTATCACGACCTTGAATGACTCACTTGTGTCATCGTCGGATGGGATGTACCTCAGCAGGACGCCATCAGAATCCAGCAGATAAGAATCCAGCGCGCTCACAGCATTACCAGCTGTTGCCGAGCGCTCCGCACCGACAGCAATACCAGCTGCCCCCGTGTGCGCGGTGGCCTCGCCACCCGGCTCCCGGAGCCCGTCGAACACCTTTCGACAAAACGGATCTTTCTGCTGAGCTTCTAACAGCTCCCTTCTGCTGAAAACAATCCCCGCGCTAACGACAGCCTCTACGTGGTTCACGCTTGTGCCTTGAACTGACGTTTGTTCTACTGTTTCCGTTAGCGCTACTTCGAGTGTCTCGCTCTCAGTCCGTTCCGGGTCAGTCTCGTGACGGACTGGAGCACGCGATAGTGCGTCGGCCGCGGCATTGTTCTTGCCCTTGCGGTAGCGTACGGTGAAGTCGTAACGCTGCAGAAGCAATGCCCAACGAGCCAGGCGGCCACTTGGTTCGTTCAAGCGCCTCAACCACGTGAGCGCCATGTGGTCCGTCTCAATAACAAACGCCACTCCGTCGATGTAATAGTCAAACTTACGGAGAGCGAAAACTATCGCGAGACACTCTTTCTCTGTTACCGAGTAGTTCCTCTCCGCCGGCGTCAACGAACGGCTCGCGAACGCAATCGGTCGGAGGGCACCTCCATGCTCCTGAAGCAAAATTGCTCCTAAGCCCAGGTCGCTTGCGTCTGTTTGAATCACAAACTCCCTGTTCAAATCGGGTAGCTGCAGTTCAGCCGTGTTAGCCAGCAACTTAGTGAGGCGACGCAGTGCGGCCTCCTGCTCTTGACCCCAAGCCCAACGCTCGCCTTTCCTCAAGAGCTTTGTCAAAGGCGCCTGCACTGCCGCGCAGTCTGGAATGAATTGGCGATAGAAGTTCGCCATCCCCAGAAAGCGCCTCAGCTCGCCGATGTCTTTCGGCGACGGATAGCTGACTATCGCTTCAAGCTTACCCTTATTCGGCAAAATGCGACCCTCGTCAAGCGTGAATCCCAACAATGTTATTTGGGTCGCCGCTATCTGAGCTTTGTTCGGGTTCAGAGTGATGCCCGCAGACCTCAGCCTTTCTAGAACGTCTCTTAAGTGGCGCAAGTGCTCATCGAACGTTTTCGAGTAAACCACTATGTCGTCTAGATATGCGAGGGCGTGCTGCCACTTTGCATCTCCCAGAACTTGGTCCATTAGCCTCTGATAAGTAGCGGGAGCCCCCACCAAGCCAAAAGACATTCTCCTGAATTGAAAAAGTCCCCTGTGGCATGTGAAAGCTGACTTCTCTCTGTCCCGCTCGTCCATTTCGACCTGAAAATATCCACGACTAGCATCGAGCGTCGTAAAGTACTTCGCCCCGCCTAGGTTGGATACTAACGATGAAATGGATGGAAGAGGGTATGCGTCCTTCTTCGTAACCTCATTCAGCCTGCGGTAGTCTACACAAAGGCGATAAGTATCATCCTTCTTTGGAACTAGAACAACCGGGAAACCCCATGGGCTGTTTGACCTTTCGACCACGCCTGTGTCGATGAGTTCGTCCAAGGCGGCGTCAAGTGCTTTCCGCTTAGCCAAGCTAATCGGTCGGGGATTGCATTTCCAAGGTCGTGCGTCACCCGTGTCAATTGTGTGCTTGACCAGCGTAGTGCGGCCCGGGCGGTCAGTGAAAATCGCGTCGTATTCGTACAACAGCGACGACAGCTGCACCTTTTCCCTTTCTGGCATGCTATGTGCTTCTGCCAAAAGCGGGTGCACTGACCTTCCCTGTACCGCGGCACATTGTTCTGGCGGGGTTACTCGCTTACTCCGCGCGCTTTCCTCCTCTCTCACTCGCGCTGCTCCCTGCGATTGGCATGCCGTTGTCAATGCGGGTGCTTTCGAGAAAAGCTTTAGCGCGTCGCCGTCGCGCTCTCGGTAACCCCCTCTTGCAATGTCAATGATAATACCTGACTTGGCGAGAAAGTCTCGACCCAGGATTAGAGGCATTGACAAACCAGTAAGATGGACGAAGCGTTGTCGCCTCACGCGTCTTTCCCAGCGGATCACAAGTCTAGCCGCACCGCTCGATTGCGCTGTGCCCGAAGCAAGGCGGAACGTGGTGTTGCTTTGTCTCAAGCGGATATTGTTCTCGCAGAGATGGTGCAACACCTCGTTCCCGAATAATGAAGCGCTTGCCCCAGTATCCAAAAGTGCTACAAACTTCTTTCGAGCTATCGTTAACTCGATTAACGGTGCGGGCGAGTCTACGGCATCACCTGCGCGACAGACTGTAGGTGCTAGTGATCCGAGCGCATCGGTAGGACTACTGATCGCCGCGCGGTGCCCGACGTGGTTCACCGGCGGCGTCGACCGTTTCCCGAACCGCGTGTTCGCTCCTGATCCGGCGTGCGGCCGCACTCGCCGGCGATGTGCCCCGGTGCGCCGCACCGGTAACAAGGACCGCGGAAACCACGCCGGGCCGGGCGCTCGTCGCCACGATCCGGCGGGCCGCGCTCCGCGTTGCGCCGCTCGTCTGGGCTCGTCTCGACCACGTGCTCCTGCCACGGAACGTCACGTGCAGGCGCAGCACGGGCCGTACGAAGCGCGTAAGCGTAGGGGTCCAAAGCGCGGTCTGACAGTTCCCAACCGCGCGGTACGTGCTCATCAGCGAACGAAGCTGACGCGTTACCCCTAAACGCCTCTGAACCGACCGGTCCACCGTTCCACGCGCAGCGAGGCTCGAGTGACTGCGCTGCGGGTGGAGGCGGGCGGTACGCTCGCGCCGCGAGGATGTCCCCTTGTATGCGCTTCGCTTCGGCGGCGAGCTCTTCTAGGTCTGCGAACTTGCATCCCCTAAAGTGCGCCGCAAAAGTCGGGTGCGCTTGCCGTGTAACGCGCTCGTCTTTCTCCGCGTTGGTGGCGAGAGGGTTAGCGAGGCGATAAAGTTCGTCCATCGCCCACGTACTCCAGCAAGGATTCGTCCGGATGCTGGGTGCGTAGCTCTAACTCCCTCCTCAAACGCCACTCATAATTCGCCGGAAGGAATTCGTCGCGGAAGCTCTCGCGGAACTCTTCTACCGTGCGGGCGCGATGTCCGGTCAGTCGGAACCATCGGGCCGCTTGCTCTGTCAGCGACACCGGGACCACACGCGCGAGAAGTTCGGCGTCGGGAAGCCCCATTGCTTGCTGATAGTAGAGCAATCGGTCGAGATACTCATTTGCGCTCCTGCGGTCGTGGTAGCCACTGTAGGTAGGCATGTCTACCTTGACACGTGGTCCCGCACTTTGCGAAGGAGGCTGCGCTGTGTTTTGCAATGCGCTGGCTAAGCTCTGCATAACTGACAGCGCATTCTGCAAGAGTACCTCGCTCGAGGGCACACTATTGCCCGAAGACGCGACCACATCTGCGGCTTGTGCCGAAGCAACATGTGGCGGCATCTTGCTGTTCGCGTCGCGAGGTGACGGGGTGCCTGGCGTGGCGCTCTCCGTCGTAGGCCTAATCTCTCCTAACGCGGTCGCTGCAACACCTTGGTTGTCCCGCGTGAAACAACCAAAATTTACGCTGTCGGAAAGTCCAAACAATGCCCCCGCGTTAGCCATAGGATCGACATTCTGCGACGCGACATCAGACAACATGAACAAATCCTGGAATTCAGACATGCCCGTTGTCCTACGTTGACGGAGCGTCGGTAGTCGCTCGCGTCCACAAAACTAGCCGCGTTGCCAAATTCGTTAACGTTGGGCGCCAGATGAGGGGGTCCGCTCTACGCACGGCTGGTGCAGAAGCCTAGCTCCGGTCCCAGCCGCAAATAGTCGTACCGTGTCAACGTCCCCTTCCCGTAGCGCGCGTCATCGCAGCTACGACGGGTTCGGGCGAATAAGGCAACAGGCTAGAACAACAAACAACACTTTATTGCTACGCTAGCAATAACGCGTAAATGTCGCGTAGAGGGATAGTCCGCTCTCGTAGAAAACAAAGGGTAACGCTTACACCTTCGGTCGATGATCGGTTCGCGGGTCTCGGGGCGGTGAGGTGTTACTTCGCAGGTCAGCAGGGCACGAGAGGCCGTCTCCTCGTATGCCCGGTTGTTTTATTCACCTCCCGCCTCCCTCCCCACCACGAGGGTTGTTTCCCTCGCAGGGCGAGTTCCCTTTCCCGCGAGCCGGGAAGCGAGGATTGGCGCGCGGAGTGACGGGGAAGAAGGGGTTGTCCGGCAGGAAAGGGCGACGGTGCTCCTCTCCTAGTGGTCCCCTGGCTACCACCGTCAGTTCGCGATCGCGCCGGCCTTAAGGAAAGGAAATGGGCGCGTGTGCTCTCCCACAAGGGTTGGGGCAAGAAGGACGAGGGAGGGCGGGGCGTACACTTACATTGATCCATTGCTGCTCTCTGCAAGCGCTGCACAATACAAAGCAAGGGAAGGTAAAAGACGGCACACATGAAAGGGTGAAAAACACTGCAGGTACGATCACCGGAAGCATTGGCTTACACATGCATCTTTGCTGCGTATTTTGTTGGGTTGATGTTAGTTTCATTTAAAGTACTATTTGCGCTTTAAGGCACGTAAAACAGGAAGAGCACCCGGATGTTCATTTATTCCATGTTCAACGGTGTTGAATTTGTGTATTAAGTACGCTTCACGGCTGTTCACGTTCTCTCTGAGAGCGGAAAGTTATTTGGAGCAGTGTTACTTTAATGGAATCGAAGCTGTGACCTTCTGACTTAATATGTTTGGAAAGCGGAAGGTTCGGTAGTGTGTTCACATGCGAGCGGTGGTTGTTGAATCTGATTCGAAAAGGTGCATCAGTTTGTCCAACGTATTATTTAGCGCAGATTCCACATTCCAACAGGTAGACAATGTTTGGGGAGTCGCAGTTAAGGTCACCATGTATGGTGTGTGTAAAATTACCATGCGTACTTTCAGCTATCGTCGTTGTTTGCATGTGCTTGCACACCTGACATCTACTTTTCCCGCAGAGATGACAGCCAACTTGTCGTGTTCTTTTTGTTTTAGAGTGTACTACATAGTCCCTCACATTTTTCGGGCGTCTCTATACCACCCGCGGCGGGACAGTGAAGAGCTTTTTGAGGCGGTCGCTTTGTTCAATGATATTGAAATGCTTTTTTAGAATTTTGTTAGCATTCGGCGCGTTACTAGTGAATGTAAGTATTAGGTTGCTTCGTTCCCCTTTACTTTCTTTGTTCTGATTGTGTAGGATTTGGTGGCGGTTCAGATTCGCTGCTTTTTGTATTGCGTCGTCGATGATTGGAGGTGGATAATGCTGCTGTATAAGGACGTTACGTAGGCGGCCCGTGTTCTCTTTGAAGTCCTTTGTTTCAGAGCATATTCTCCTAAATCGGTGTGCCTGGGAGTATGGGATGCTGGTATTGCAATGCCGCGGATGACAGCTCTTGAAGTGGAGGTATTGTTGCGCGTCTGTAGGCTTCCTGTAAGCACTAGTTATCAGTTTATCCCCTTCCACCCTTACGTTAACATCAAGAAAGTTAATGTCAGTTCTGGAATAAGTATGCGTGAAAGAAATGTTAAATGCGAAGGATTTCTTAGCGAACTTCTGCGACTTTGAGCGTATCTATCTATCTATCTATCTATCTATCTATCTATCTATCTATCTATCTATTTATCTATCTATCTATCTATCTATCTATCTATCTATCTATCTATCTATCTATCTATCTATCTATCTATCTATCTATCTATCTATCTATCTATCTATCTATCTATCTATCTATCTATCTATCTATCTATCTATCTATCTATCTATCTATCTATCTATCTATCTATCTATCTAGCCGCCTACGACTTTGTGCCCTCCTGGTCGCTTGGTTAATCGAATGTACACCAAAATTGGTATGGCGTAACATGACTGTATGACAAACACAAATGACAAGTCATAACATGAAACTCATGACACGCATGTCATGTACAGCATGATTTACATGCCACGCTCATGGTGTGCTGGCGGCCGTTTCGCTAGCTTGATATACACCAAAATTGGTATATTGCGACGTGACTGTGTGACAAACATAAATGACACGAGTTAACATGAAAATCATGACACGCGTGTCATGTACAGCATGACTTACGTGCCACGCTCATGGTGCGCTGGCGGCCGTTTCGCTAGCTTCATCTACCCCGAAATTCGCATTGCGTGACGTGACTGTGTGACAAACATAAATAACACATGTGTTAACATGAAAATCATGACACGCATGTCATGTACAGCATGACTAACGTACCACGCTCATGGTGCGCTGGTGGCCGTTTCGCTAGCTTTATATACACCAAAATTGTTATCTTGCGACGTGACTGTGTAAGGAACATAAATAACACGAGTTAACATGAAAATCATGACACGCATGTCATGTGCAGCATGACTTAAGTGCCACGCTCATGGGGAGCTGGCGGCCGTTTCGCTAGCTTGACCTACCCCGAAATTGGTAGTGCGCGACGTGACTGTGTGACGAACATAAAAACACGAGTAAACATGAAAATCATGACACGCTTGTCATGTACAGCATGATTTACGTGCCACGCTCATGGGGCGCTGGCGGCCGATTCGCTTGCTTGATATACACCAAAATTGGTATATTGGGACGTGACTGTGTGAGGAACATAAATAACACGAGTTAACATGAAAATCATGACACGCATGTCATGTACATGACTTACGTGCCACGCTCATGGTGCGCTGGCGGCCGTTTCGCTAGCTTGATATACACCAAAATTAGTATCCTGCGACGTGACTGTGTGACGAACATAAATAACACGACTTACCATGAAAATCATGACACGCATGTCATGTACAGCATGACTTACGTGCCACGCTCATGGTGCGCTGGCGGCCGTTTCGCTTGCTTGATATACACCAAAATTGGTATCTTGGGACGTGACTGTGTGACGAACATAAATAACACCAGTTAACATGAAAATCATCACAGGCATGTCATGTACAACATGACTTACGTGCCACGCTCATGGTGCGCTGGCGGCCGTTTCACTAGCTTGATCTACCCCGAAATTGGTATTGCGCGACGTAACTGTGTGACGAACATAAATAATAGGAGTTAACATGGAAACCATGAGACGCATTTTCCTTAGGGACATACAAGGCGATGTATGCAGCTCTTTGCTGGCTGCTTCGCATTACATCGATTCCCACAATGCGTGGGATCTGCCGGCTTTTTTTATGAACGTTGTTAAATGCATCGATAAATTTAATTAGTTATTCTTCAGTGCCCGTCCAAATAAGAAAGATGTCATCCAGGTACCGCTTATAGAAGGCGGGGCTCGTGGGATATGCTGACAGAAAACTGAATTCGATCTCATGCATAAATATATTGGCATAGTTCGGCGCCATTCTTGTTCCCATCGCCGTTCCATTTATTTGAAGAAAATATTGGTTGGAAGCTGTTTAATTCGATGACGATCTTGGCTAGAGTTTCAAGGACAATCTGGTGTGGAGAAGAGGCCGGTGCATTTTCCCTGTAGGATTTCACAAGAGCCTGAATGCCATCATCATGTGGTATGTTTGTGTATAATGACGTGACGTCTAGTTTGACGAGAAAAACACCTTCCATTATTGTAAGATTTTCAATTTCTATCAAAAAGTGGTTTGTGTCAAGCAGGTACGATGGATGCCAAGGCGGAAAGTCCCGAATCAAGAAATCAATGTAGGTAGATATTGGTTCAGTAAGTGTCCCCGTTCCTGATATTATAGGTCTTCCAGGGTTGCCTTTTTGTGTATTTTTGGTAGCATGTAGAAACGTCCAGGTGTGGCGCGAGCGGGAATGAGTGATTGGCAGAGCTTGATGTCTATTGGACCCTGTTTTGCGAGGTCCTGGAGGGTCGCAGTAATCAATTCTTTGTGCGGTTTTGTTGGGTCATAATCAAGGGGTTTATAGAATTTCCTGTCCTGCAATTGCCGTACGCCTTCTTTGATGAAGTCCTCCTTGTTGAGAACGTCTATTCCACCGCCCTTATCAACTGGCTTTATAACAATGTCCTCACGACTGCCTAGCGCTAAAAGTGATTCTTGCTCCTTTCTAGATAAGTTAGAGGTGCCGGGTTTACTAGCCTTATAAGCTTCTCTTATATCTCTTTGTACCGCTTCAATATATATATCTAAGTGTTTGTCTCTCTGGGCGTCCGGAGTCCACTGTCTCTCTGTGGCGTGATGGAATTCTGGTTGTCTATTCTGCGATTGGTTGGAGAAGAATTCTGTTAAGCGTAAATTTCGTGCAAAATTATCAAGATCCCTTAATAGCGCAAATTCTGCGTATCTTCCATTATTTGGGCAGAATGTAAGTCCGCGAGACAATACTGAGCGCTCATCCATGGTGAGCTCGGTGTCGGATAAGTTGATGATGTTTTCGCCCGCATTATTATGATCTTTTCGATGTCTGGGCAAGCTTGTTGAGTTTGGTTTTTTATTGTGGCAGCCTAATGCTGGTACAAGTGGCGTGTCTGTGTGAGTCGATGCCCTGTGTGATGTAATGCCATCGCGAGTTAGTTTTCTAGATTTCATAGCGGCTATATTATCAGTTAATTTCTTTCGAAAATAACTAGTTCAGTGGCCTGTGATGCGGAAAGGGTACCCTTATCACTAGGCCGACGTTCCTGGACCCTCAGCGACTGCAGCGTTTTCTGACAATGTTCAGCTAATAATTTGGTTAGATCCAGTGAGGCCGAATTCAGAATGTTTTGCCATGTTATGATTTCAGTCGGGGATAGATTATGCAGAGCTGGAGTCAGCGATACGCGCAAGCCTCTCGGTGGAACACCAGCTTCTATATATGTTTTGAGCGTCTTGACATGAAGGTCATGCCGTACGTGCTTATCTACCAGTTTTCTAATTTTGAGAAAGCTTAACGAATTTTCATGTGAAGCAGTCGCTGTACAGTCTGAGGGCGAGGGTATCGGGTGGATTGCACGGCCATTATCTCAATCTGCGGGAACACGACGAGCAGAACCACAATGCCTCCGGAGATCATACCTGTTGGTAATTGGAGTTGTGCAGGCCTTAATCTTCGGTCCCTCTATCGATGAGGTGCACACATTGGTCCTGGGTCCCTGCACCGACGGGGTGGTTTCGACGTGTTCTGTAGCCTGTGGACGGCCGGTAGCATTCAGCTCGGTAGTGTCGTCTGGCGTGTACCGGTATTTGGAAGTTGGTTTCTCGGCCAATGGTTGAGGTCCCGGAGAGGCCTCACTGCTTCCCTCATTGCGGTGATGGGAAGCAGGCACTGCTGGGAGTCGAGTTGTTGTCCTCGGGTGGGCGTTCCGCATTGCTATGTGTCGCCGATAGGCCGCCGAGAGTTGCCCTGATAGAATCCGACTCTGCCTCGGGGGAGTGTGTCGCAGGCGGTTTTGCGGGAGGTGTTGCTGCAGTCCCTGCTGGGATTTTAGGCCTTGCGCCAATCGACCGGTAGCCTTCCGTGTCGTTGCCCTGGGGTCGCTGGCAAGCCGCCTGCGCGTAGCTCGCAGTGACTGGCTGATCAGTACATTCCGCGGGTACTGCGCAGTCCCGCCAATCTGCCACAACAGGTCCCTGCACTTGTAGGAGGAGGTTGTGTATTTTTCATGCCAGCAAAGACACGCCACCAAAGCTCGGGTGTACTCCGTCGGCTGCTAGCACCATCCACGGTGGGAAGTGATAGAGTTGATGGTCCAGGAAGAACACACCTTCCTCTCGACGGCAAAAATCGGCTATGTGGCAGTTAAAGTGATGACTCTCTTTGTTGAACCGATTCACAGCACGCCAGTTAGGCCGGTGTAGTCGCTGGTTAGGCCCACGTGGCAGTAGCAAGGTTATAAATATCGTGCGGATATCTGGCCTAGTAGTCCTTATGTGTCTCACCAGTCGCACGTACCTCTCGAAGGCAGTAGAGGAGTTTGAGCGGGCCACATCGTTAGTGCCAACGTAAAGCACCAAGTTGGTGACACCCCGAGGCACAAAGTCCATCAGATCCTCTATAGAGTCAATACTGGCACCCTGTTGACACACAAACACAGGAGAGTCTGGATTCCCAGGACTGAAGTGATTGGACAAATACCTGGTTTGAGAATCACCGATCACAGCCGATTTCGGACGATGCAAGGGGTACTTTCAAATAACAGGTCTTCCTGAAGTGCGAGCAGCAGCCATTGTAGTAGTAGTTGAAGGAGTGGTTGCCTTTGGTTGCCGTATAAGTATAAGTATGAGAGGTGGCACTTCAAGAAAACTTCATTTATTACGTCGACGTTTCGGTCAGAGCCTGACCTTTCTCAAGACGAAATGTTCGTGCATATTTTCGTGTTTATATGGACATCAAATGAGAGGGGAAGGAGGTGACAGAGAGAGAGGAGCGAGAGGGGAAAAAGTTTGCTTAGGGCCCATCAGGAGCGAGGAGTAACACGCCGCCGCCGACAGCGGAGTGCTCCGCGACAGAGCTTATACTTATGCGTCCGCTATTACTCATTGTTAAAAGTCGTCCCTCTATTCTGTTTCGGAGGGCTGGACGCAGAGCCGGCTGAAGTTAAAAACAGCCGGTGTGCGATTCAAACCGGCTCATCGGAGAAAAAAAAAAGAAAAAAAAGGGGGGGGGGGGTTAAGTGGGTGTCGGTGTGCATTGTTGACGCGGCGTATTGTACTTTTGGGCCATGCCGAAAGAGTCTTGCATACCGTCTAACTTGCCAGCCTGCTCGTTTGTCTGATAAACGACGCCCGTTTCCAAAGCGAGAACGAACACGTTGAGTGACATTAGCGACTTCCGGTCAAGGACCCACTGAAGGAAAAAAAAAAAAAGGTTGGGGCAAGAAGGAAGAGGGAGGGCGGGGCTTCCACTTAGACTGATCGATTGCTGCTCTCTCCAAGCGCTGCACAATACAAAGCAGGGGAAGGTAAAAGACGGCACACATGAAAGGGTGAAAAACACTGCAGGTACGATCACCGAAGGCATTGGCTTACACATGCATCTTTGCTGCGTAATATGCTGGGTTGAGGTTAGTTTCATTTAAAGTACTATTTGCGCTTTAAGGCATTTAAAACAGGAAGAGCACCCGGATGTTCATTTATTCTATGTTCAACGGTGTAAAGTACGCTTCACGCTGTTCACGTTCTCTCTGAGAGCGGAAAGTTCCTTGGAGCAGTGTCACTTTAATGGAATCGAAGCTGTGACCTTCTGACTTAATATGTTTGGAAAGCGGAAGGTTCGGTAGTGTGTTCACATGCGAGCGGTGGTTGTTGAATCTGATTCGAAAAGGTGCATCAGTTTGTCCAACGTATTATTTAGCGCAGATTCCACATTCCAACAGGTAGACAACGTTTGGGGAGTCGCAGTTAAGGTCACCATGTACGGTGTGTGTAAAATTACCATGCGTACTTTCAGCTATCGTCGTTGTTTGCATGTGCTTGCACACCTGACATCCACTTTTCCCGCAGGGATGACAGCCGACTTGTCGTGTTCTTTTTGTTTTAGAGTGTAGTACATAGTCCCTCACATTTTTCGGGCGTCTGTATACCACCCGCAGCGGGACAGTGAAGAGCTTTTTGAGGCGGTCGCTTTGGTCAATGATATTGAAATGCTTTTTTAGAATTTTGTTAGCATTCGGCGCGTTACTAGTGAATGTAAGTATTAGGTTGCTTCGTTCCCCTTTACTTTATTTGTTCTGATTGTGTAGGATTTGGTGGCGGTTCAGATTCGCTGCTTTTTGTATTGCGTTGTCGATGATTGGAGGTGGATAATGCTGCTTTATAAGGACGTTACGTAGGGGGTCCGTGTTCTCTTTGAAGTCCTTTGTTTCAGAGCATATTCTCCTAAATCGGTGTGCCTGGGAGTATGGGATGCTGGTTTTGCAATGCCGCGGATGACAGCTCTTGAAGTGGAGGTATTGTTGCGCGTCTGTAGGCTTCCTGTAAACACTAGTTATCAGTATATACCTTTCCACCCTTACGTTAACATCAAGAAAGTTAATTTCAGTTCTAGAATAAGTATGCGTGAAAGAAATATTTTTATGAACGTTGTTAAATGCATCGATGAATTTAATTTGTTGTTCTTCAGTGCCCGTTCAAATAAGAAAGATGTCATCCAGGTACCGCTTATAGAAGGCGGGGCTCGTGGGATATGTTGACAGAAAACTGGATTCGATCTCGTGCATAAATATATTGGCATAGTTCGGCGCCATTCTTGTTCCCATCGCCGTTCCATTTATTTGAAGAAAATATTGGTTGAAAGCTGTTTAATTCGAGGACGATCTTGGCTATAGTTTCAAAGACAATCGGGTGTGGAGAAGAGGCCGGTGCATTTTCCCTGTAGGATTTCACAAGAGCCTGAATGCCATCATCATGTGGTATGTTTGTGTATACTGACGTGACGTCTAGTGTGACGAGAAAAGCACCTTCCATTATTGTAAGATTTTCAATTTCTCACAAAAAGTGGTTTGTGTCAAGCAGGTACGATGGATGCCGAGGCGGAAAGTCCCTAATCAAGAAATCAATGTAGCTAGATATTGGTTCAGTAAGTGTCCCCGTTCCTGATATTATAGGTCTTCGAGGGTTATACGGTATACAAGGGTAGTTAGTCGGCAAGTTAGACAGTATACAAGACTCTTTCGGCATGGCCCAAAAGTACAATACGCCGCGTCAACAGTGCTCACCGACACCCACTTAACCCCCCCCCCCCTTTTTCTTTTTTTTTCACCGATCAGCCGGTTTGAATCGCACACCGGCTGTTTTTAACTTGAGCCGGCTCTACATCCAGCCCTCCGGGACAGAATAGAGCGACGACTTTTAACAATGAGTAATAGCCGACGCATAAGTATAAGCTCTGTCGCGGAGCACTCCGCTGTCGGCGGCGGCGTGTTACTCCTCGCTCCTGATAGGCCCTAAGCAAACTTTTCCCCCTCCCGCTCCTCCTCTCTCTCTGTCACCTCCTTACCCTATAATTTGATGTCCATATAAACACGGAAATATGCACGAACATTTCGTCTTGAGAAAGGTCAGGCTCTGACCGAAACGTCGACGTAATAAATGAAGTTTTCTTGAAGTGCCACCTCTCATACTTACACGGTAACCAAAGGCAACCACTCCTTCAACTATATCTATATATATATATATATATATTGATTTATATATATATATTGTGGCGAAGCAATTGGTACTGTTTAACGGTTGCGCTCTCCAGCGGCTCCTAGTGGGTCGTCTCCTAGTGGCTCGGAGCCCGTGCTTTTGCCTTGACTGTCGCCATAGTGCATTGTCGCCGAGTGCCGTCCAATAAACAGCTTAACAAATTGGTGGAGAGTGCTGTGCTCCCATTCAATGCCCCTGGAACTTCGTTCCCGTACTCTGCCATCTACCATGCCTCAAGACGCCGCTCAGCAAACGCCGCCTCCCACACCGACCACATGTCCCGGTGTCCCACGCATCCGCGATCCACCTATCTTCACTGGCGCCGATGGCACCGACGTGGAGGACTGGCTCGCAATTTACGAGCACGTGAGCGTACCCAACAAATGGGACGAAGCAGGCAAGTTGAGCAACTTGGTCTTCTACCTCGCGGGAGTAGCAAGCTTGTGGTACAACAACCACGCGTCCGATTTTGCGACTTGGTCGGATTTCAAGACCGCCGTCATCAATGTTTTTGGCCGCCCTGCAGTTCGTAAGCTGCAAGCAGAACAGCGCTTACGCGAACGAGCTCAGCAGGCCGGTGAATCTTTCACCAGTTATATCGAAGACGTCCTGGACTTGTGTAAGAAAGCCAACGGCACCATGTCCGAGTCTGACAAGATCCGGAACATTATGAAGGGCATTGACGACGATGTCTTCCCCATGTTGCTCGCTAAAAACCCTTCAACCATGGCCGAGGTCATAACACTGTGCCAGAGCTACGAGGAGCTCCGCCGGCAACGTTCGATGACCCGTCGCTCTCCATCACGCGACGAAGAGCTTGCTGGCGTGGCGGCCATACCTGACCACGCCACGCTGCTGGCAGAAGTGAAGGCATTCGTGCGCGAGGAAATCGCACGCCAGTTCTCTCTCCTGGCCTTCGCCCAACCGCCGCACGTTCAACAGTCGTCGACGACCCTTCTTCCTCCCATCCGCCGAGCGATTGAGCAGGAAATCGCAGAGGTGATGCCTGAGTACCACCAGCAAGCTCCGGCTCCTGCGCCACAGAGTTACGCTCAGGTTGTCGCCAGGACGCACCAGGCAATCCCTGCGGCTGCACCGTTGAGTTACGCCGAAGCCGCCGCTAGACCTCCGTCCTTCGAAGCGGGCGTGCCGGCTACGTATGCTGCCGTCATCCCTAGGCCCCGACTGCAACCCACCTTGCAGTCATTTCAGCAGCCGCCCCGTCAATCGCATCCTGCGACGTGGGCGGGACCTGCCCCGGCGAACCGATGGCGCACACCCGACAATCGGCCCATCTGCTTTGCATGCGGTTATGCCGGTCACGTGGCCCGTTACTGCCATCGCGTGCAGCCGCCTCGAGTCGCGTCGCCCACCACCAGCCAGTCCAGCCGTGCATTCTACGACCCGCCTATGTCGCTGACGTCACGCCCAGCTCCATCCACTCGCCGCTCTCCGTCTCCACGCCGTCGCTCACTGTCACCAATGCGGCCACGTTCTGTCGCACGAGAGCAGGAAAACTAGTCGTCGCAGTCCACGAGGCAAGGGCTGCGACGCTATCGAACTGTAAAGGCCCTCAGCGAAGTCCATCGAATGTCATAGACGTGTTTGTGGACGGTGTTCGCGCATCTGCCCTTATCGACACTGGAGCCGCCGTATCCGTTATGGACGCAAAACTTAGCCGCTTACTTCGAAAAGTGACAACGCCACTTTCTGGGATGTCCCTCCGTACCGCCAGCTCCCAGAGTATTAGGCCTACAGCAGTATGCACTTCTCGCGTCGTCATTCAGGACGTTCTGTACGACGTCGAGTTCATCATAATTGCTGCATGCTCCCACGACGTCATCCTGGGATGGGATTTTCTCTCCCGCCACGACGCCATAATTCACTGCGCACCAGCCGCCCTCGAACTCTCACCGTTCTCACATTTGACGCCGGCAGACAGTCCATCAGCATTCACCAAGACCCTCGTCAAAGACGATACCAATGTTCCTCCAAACTCGTCGACGGCTGTGCCAGTTTACTGCACCGGTCTCTGCGACACCATTGCACTCCTTTCGCCATCTGACCGCGTTTGCACTAGGAAAGGGTTGCTGGTACCTTTCGCGACCGTGCAAGTCACTCAGGGTAGCACCGCTATTTTTGTTACCAACCCATCCCCGCACATTGTTACGTTGGTGCGAGGGGAATGTCTCGGCAGAGTGGAGCCCCACGAAGACACACAAGTTCTGGACGCACCCGATGACTCGCACTGCACCAGTTCCCGTACCATCAGTGCCATTTCCACGTCTGATTCCTCACCCGCGGATGTATTTGGTCCCTCCATTGCTCACAACCTTACGTCGGTCCAGCGTTCCCAGCTTCTGTGCCTGTTGGAAGAATTTCGTTCTTCTTTCGATGTCGGGCAAACTTCTCTCGGCCGCACGTCCGCTGTTACGCATCGCATCGACACTGGCGCCCAACCACCACTACGGCAACGTCCATATCGCGTGTCTCCCACAGAACGTCGGGTAATTATTGAGCAAGTCGACGATATGCTTCGACGCGACGTTATTCGACCCTCGGACAGCCCGTGGGCGTCTCCTGTTGTTCTCGTTGCCAAGAAGGACGGTTCTGTGCGCTTCTGTGTGGACTACCGAAGGCTCAGCGAGATCACTCGGAAGGATGTTTATCCGCTGCCGCGAATCGACGACGCGATTGACAGCCTCCAAGGAGCAGAATACCTTTCATCTCTCGATTTGCGCTCGGGGTACTGGCAAGTACCCATGGCTGATGACGCGCGACCGAAGACAGCCTTTGTCACGCCCGACGGCTTGTACGAGTTCAACGTCATGCCGTTTGGTCTGTGCAATGCGCCCGCGACCTTCGAGCGCATGATGGACACCGTTCTGCGCAACTTGAAATGGCAGACGTGCTTGTGTGCGACCTGGACGACGTCGTCGTTTTCGCTCCGGACTTCTCCACGCATCTTCAACGTCTGCGGCATGTTTTGACGCGTTTGACCAACGCCGGCCTCCAACTGAACCTGAAGAAGTGCCGATTTGCAGCACGGCAGCTGACAATCCTAGGCTACGTCGTGTCCAAGGACGGAATCCTTCCCGATCCGGCCAAGCTTCGGGCCGTGGCCGAATTTCCCAAACCTACGTCCGTCAAAGAACTGCGCAGTTTCGTAGGACTGTGCTCCTATTTTCGACGTTTCATACGCAACTTTGCCACCATCATATCGCTGCTGACGAAGCTCCTTGGAAGTAACGGGCCCCTACATTCGTGGTCGTCCGAATGCGACGACGCGTTCGCAAAGCTCCGTCGTTTGTTGACGCCTCCTCCCATACTACGCCACTACGACCCTACGGCCCCAACGGAGGTACACACGGAAGCCAGCGGTGTAGGCCTCGGTGCTGTTCTTGCGCAACGCAAACCAGGGTTCCCCGAATATGTCGTCGCCTACGCAAGCCGTACGCTTACTAGAGCCGAGACCAAATACACTGTCACGGAAAAAGAGGGCCTGGCGATCATCTGGGCCCTTACAAAATCCCGACCTTATTTGTATGGTCGCCCATTTGATGTCGTCACCGATCACCACGCACTATACTGGCTGTCGTCATTGAAGGATCCCTCGGGCCGTCTCGCCCGCTGGGCACTTCGCCTGCAAGACTACGACATCCACTTGCTGTACCGCAACGGACGCCAGCATGCTGACGCCGACGCCCTCTCGCGCTTTCCCTTGCCTGACGACAATGCCTCCTGCTCAGTATCTCACACTGCTGTTTCTTCTATCGATGTTCACACCATCGCTACCGAGCAGCGCAAGGATAAATGGATCGCTTCGCTAATAGACTTGCTCACTGATCCGTCGACAACACCAACCACTCGCGCGTTGCGTCGTCAAGCCCACCATTTCGCCATTCGTGACGACCTACTGCACCGACGCAATTACAACGCCGACGGCCGCCAGTGGCTACTTGTGATACCCCGAAGTCTGCGTGCTGAAATATGCGAGTCCTTCCACTCTGATCCGCAACGCGCGCACTCTGGGGTATCCAAAACTCACCACCGCATTCGATAACGATTACGATACTTCTGGCGAGGGATGTACCGCTACGTGATGAAGTTCGTCCGCTCCTGCCTCGATTGCCAACGCCGAAAACCTTCAACGCACGTGTCACCAGTCGGTCTACAACCATTAGCTTGCCCTAACCGTCCGTTTGGGCGCGTGGGCATCGATTTGTATGGACCACTTCCTCTGACGTCGGCTGGTGACCGTTGGGCCATCGTCGCCGTTGACCATCTAACGCGATACGCTGAAACCGCTGCCCTCCCTGCGGCTACAGCGCGTGATGTTGCCTCCTTCCTGCTACACCGATTCATGCTGCGTCATGGTCCACCCCAGGAGCTTCTCAGCGATCGAGGCCGTCTCTTCTTGTCAGAAGTAGTCGAAGCCATTCTCAAAGAGTGCCATCCCTACTGAAAACGTTCCGTAAGTCAGTACCATAATTCCGTATGTTTCCGTATGATTCTTACGGAAATATACGGAACATCTATGGGAAATATACGGAAAACATATGGATTCCGTACGAAACATATGGAATTATGGTACTGGCATACGGAACGCTTTCAGTAGGGATGCTGTTCATCGCAAAACTACTGCTTACCACCCGCAGACGAATGGCCTAACCGAACGCTTCAACCGCACGCTCGGTGACATGCTCTCAATGTACGTCGCCGCCGATCACACAAATCGGGATGCCATTCTGCCCTTCGTCACCTACGCCTATAATACCGCCCCTCAGAGCACTACTGGTTTTTCACCCTTCTTCCTGTTGTACGGAAGGCACCCGTTGCACAACGTTGACACGATACTACCCTACAAGCCGGATCCATCTGATTGTGCGCCTATTTATGACACAGCCAGGCTTGCTGAAGAGTGTCGCGAGCTTGCAAAGGCCTTTACAACGCACGAACAAGAGCGGCAGAAGAGCCTTCGCGGTGGCACCACCACTTCCGAGTCCACGTTCCTCCCCGGAGCGCTCGTATGGCTCGCGGTCCCTACCACTGCAACCGGCCTCTCTTCAAAACTACTGCCGAAATACGAAGGCCCCTACCGGGTCGTCGAGCGCAAATCCCCGGTCAACTACCTGATCGAACCCATCGAACCAGCTTCGGACATGCGCCGTCGAGGGCGCGACATAGTCAACGTGGAGCGCCTCAAGGCCTACTATGACCCACTCATAGTAACGAGCTTGTTAGGTCGCCGGACGGCTCCCTTTTCGTACCCGGGGTAATTGTGGCGAAGCAATTGGTGCTGTTTAACGGTTGCGCTCTCCAGCGGCTCCTAGTGGGTCGTCCTCTTCTAAACGCCGCTCGCGCTCGGAGCCCGTGCTTTTGCCTTGACTGTCGCCATAGTGCATTGTCACCGAGTGCCGTCCAATAAACAGCTTAACTATATATATATATGTAATATGGGTCATTGCATGGCAAATCACCCAGCGTTTTTCCGACCATCACAAATATGGCTGAAAAAATTTCCACGTTTTTCTTGAAGTTCAAAACTCGGTTCTGCTCGTTTATTTCTGTTGCCAAAAATTTTCCCGCCTGTTTGTGAGAGTCTGTAGTTTTGCGCCGACTGAGCCAAAGGGCATCAAACGACAATTTTTTTCAAAGGGCTTTTATAGGATGCACTCAATAAAATGGTATTTCCGGCAAGCTAATGAAGTGATGTAAGTTGTAACTGTAATAATAATGGCTTATTTATGTATATCGATTCTTCGAGGGCTTTTCGCACGAGCAGAATTGAATAAAGTTGCAAAGTGCCGATAAAGTTGCAATAAAGTTGCAATAAAGTTGAATGAAGTTGCAAGTCCCGATTTGCTGGAACGGCTGGTAAGGTGGTTTGAAGCAAGGTCTGGGTACGGGCTAGTTGGTATTCCATTTTTTTAAAATTGTGATCACAGCGCAAACTAAGACAGGAGACAGAGAGCAACGAAGCGCTCGTCTTCGTTGCTCTCTGTCTCGTGTCTTACTTTGCGCTGTGATCACAATTTAAAAATTGCTATCGCAATAAAAAGAGGTGGTTTGATTGGCTGCAGAAGTCCCGCTGGCCTAGTCGGCGGTGTCTTCCGTCGCTGGCAATCTCGGCAAGTCTTAACGTAGTGGGCGACGTCGGCAGCAAGGCGTGGCCAGTAGTATTTTTCCTGTATTCTAGCGAGCGTGCGGGAAACACCGAGGTGTCCAGCCGTCGGGTCATCGTGTAGGGCCTGGAGGACTTCTGGTCGCAATGATGAGGGCACGACGAGAAGGTAGTCAGTTCGAAGTGGCGAGAAGTTCTTCAGGAGAACGCCGTTCCGTAAGAAAAACGACGCCAGTCCTCGCTTGAATACCTTTGGAACAACGGCGGTCTTGCACGCGAGGTACTCCATAAGATCCCCCAGTTCCGCGTCGGCTCGTTGCCTTTCGGCGAAGTCGTCGGCACTCGGCACTTATAGTTCCGAGGAAGCAGTCATCGTCGTCGTCTTGCGGCGGCGCGTCGACGGGGGCACGAGACAGACAGTCGGCGTCAGAGTGTTTTCGTCCGGACTTGTACACGACGGTAATGTCGAATTCTTGAAGCCTCAGACTCCATCGTGCGAGACGACCTGAATGGTCCTTCAAGTTAGCTAGCCAACATAAGGCGTGATGGTCACTGACAACTTTGAAGGGCCGGCCATAGAGGTAGGGGCGAAACTTTGACGTAGCCCAGAGGATGGCATGGCATTCCTTTTCTGTTGTGGAATAGTTGGCTTCTGCCTTGGATAGTGACCGGCTAGCATAATTGATAACCCTTTCAAGCCCGTCAGTCTTTTGCACAAGGACGGCACCGAGTCCTATGCTGCTTGCGTCGGTGTGTATTTCCGTATCGGCGCAATCGTCGAAATGCGCAAGTATGGGTGGCGTCTGCAGGCGTCGTTTAATTTCTTGAAAGGCTTGCACTTGCGCCGTTTCCCACCTGAATTCCACGTTAGTCTTAGTGAGAAGCGTCAGTGGTTCGGCGATCCGTGAAAAGTTTTTGACGAAGCGTCTGTAATAGGCGCATAAGCCGAGAAATCGGCGCACGGCCTTCTTGTCGGTGGGTGGTGCGAAATCGGCGATGGCAGCTGTTTTCCGGGGGTCTGGGCGCACTCTATAGACCTGCTGATCACATGACCCAGAAACAAGAGCTCGTCGTACGCGAATCGGCACTTTTCTGGCTTCAGGGTCAGTCCAGAGGTCTTGATTGCTTGAAGTACTGCCTCAAGCCGCCGGAGATGCTCGTCGAAGGTCGAGGAAAACACGACGACGTCGTCCAAATACACAAGGCACGTCTGCCATTTCATTCCGGCCAGTACGGTGTCCATGACGCGCTGGAACGTCGCAGGTACCGAGCAAAGACCGAAAGGCATGACCTTGAACTCGAAGAGGCCGTCGGCTGTTATAAAAGCGGTCTTTACTCGGTCTCTTTCGTCTACTTCGATCTGCCAATAGCCGGTCTTGAGGTCCATCGACGAAAAGTACGCCGCGTTGTGAAGTCGATCCAGGGTGTTGTCTATCCGTGGGAGGGGGTACACGTCCTTCTTCGTGATTTTGTTAAGGCGCCGATAATCAACGCAGAAACGCAGTGTCCCATCCTTCTTCACTAACACCACGGGTGACGCCCACGGACTCTTGGACGGCTGGATGATGTTGTCGCGTAGCATCTCGTCGACTTGTTTCTTTATCGCGTCGCGCTCTCGAGTCGAAACTCTGTAGGGGCTCTGACGGAGTGGTCGAGAATTTTCTTCTGTTATAATGCGGTGCTTAGCAAGGGGCGTTTGTCGGACCCGCGATGACGACGAGAAACAGTCGTCGTATTGCAGGAGCAGGGTTTTGAGTTGTTCTTGCTTGACCTCCGGAAGGCTCGGGTTGACGTCGAAATCCGGTTCGGGACCTCTATTTGTCGAAGCAGGTTCGGCAGCATCGAAGAGGGCGAAAGCATCGCTGGCGGCTACACATTCGTCGATGTAGGGAACCGTCGTACCAATGTTGAGGCGCCTATATTCGTTGCTGAAGTTTGTCAGCACTACCTTTGCTTTACCGTCGCGCAGCTCGGCTATACCTCGTGCGACGCAAATTTGACGGTTCAGGAGTAGGTGCTGATCGCCCTCGATGACGCCTTCAATGTTCGCAGGTTTTTCGGTGCCGACGGAAATAATGACGCTGGAGCGCGGCGGAACGGTCACCTGCTCTTCTATCACATTCAATCAGTGTTGTAGGCGTTACCAAAAAAAAAGTAACTAAATACGTTACTCGTTACACTAACGAAAAAGGAACGCGTTACCACCCTACGTTACCTCTTGAAAAAGGTAACGCGTTACCGTTACAGTTACCCTAAAAAAGTAACGGACGTTACTCCTGCCGTTACTCTATGGCCAGAAATTTTATTCACCGCTTTTCCACTGTAGGAACCCCAAATAACAGTTTTAGAAAGCTGATATTTATAATTCCCACAAAACTTCCATCACAAACAATAATTTTTGCGCGAAGTACCGATTTAACGAGAATATGTTGCACAAATGTGTCGTACCATGGCAACAGTAGCGTAGCCAGAAATTTTTTTCGGGTGTGGGGCGGGGAGCGTTTAGCCATACCTTGTGTATGGTTGTGCGTGCGTTTGTATGTGTGCCTGTACATATACACATGGAAAATTGAAAGAGTTCGGGGGAGGGGGGAGAGGAGGGTTGAAACCCCCCAATCTATCCCCCCCCCCGGCAACGCCGCTGCTTGGCAATAGTGGAGTGACCTAAAGTCGCCTGTACAGTTACATGTGATGGCTGCTAACTTTGTGGCACATGGTGAATCCATTTTCTCAGTGTGACGTTAAACACAAAATTAGATTTTATCATCAACGCTCTCCTTAAAGAAAACACCACAACTCTCAACAAATTTACAGTAATTCGGATGGTGCACTTCTACTAACAAGACAGGATCAAATAGTCATAAAGAAATGCTTAAGCGGCTTAGTTTTGCGGGAGAAGATTTTCTCACATATGCATTTTCCCCCTTTAAAAGTATGTATACTTGCCTAAAAATTGCGAGCGTTTATGTGAACGTGTTCAAGATCACCCTCGTTCGCTGAAAAATTGGGTAACTATAGAAACGTGTACCCGCAGTTGCCGATAGAAAGAAGCAAATTTCATTTTGAAAACAAAGTTGATAACCATCGCTAGATTATTGCAAAGAGAATTTTCTAATAACTACAGCTTCTTGTAGAAATAAAGGAACAGCTGCATTTCAAAGCTGTCATCGGACAGATTGCCTCTCTCTTAATGAATACGTCCACACCTACACTGAATAGGCACTCGAAGGACGCATTGGATGGTACTCTTAACGCCTGATGAATGAAAATAGCGCAAAAAAACGTAGGACGAGACGAAGAAGGCTACAGCACCAGCGCATGTGCTGTAGCCTCCTTCGTCTCGTCCTGCGTTTTTTCGCGCTATTTTCATTCATCATGAATTACCAACTCGCCAAGCAGTCTATTCTTAAGACAGCAGCTGGCCTTGTCAAGATAAAACTTTATTTGGCCGAACTTGTGGCCGGGAAATGAAAACTCAAACTACAGCACTACACGCTGTACACTGATAGCGGCGAACTGGGCGTCGGCCGTCAAAAAACTGACAAGCGGTCAAGCGCGTCGGCTTTTATACAGGTGCTATCGAAGTTTCCAGCGATATCGCTGGTGGCGGCGTTATCTCTCCACAAAGCTGGAACATTCGCGTGCGCCGCGCAATCTTAACAAAACGATCTACTACAATCGCGAAGCTTCTCGAACACTGCATCGCGGACAGCGTCTAGCTTGGTAACCGTCCTTGCTGGTCAAACCGGAATACATCAAAATAAACAAGAAGTGGGCGTGGTAATATATATATATATATATATATATATATATATATATATATCTAGTGCGTATGTGTGTGTGCGTGTGTAAGTACTGAAATCGCAATTCGCTGGTTATCAAAAGCATATATTTAACAATAGCTAACTATAACAAACGTTCAAAAGTAAACAAGAGCTTGCGTACGAAGAGCAAAAGAGTCGAGCAGTCCCCAAGGGTACTGGCTTGCCCTCTTGCGTCGGATGGGATTCCAGAACACTTTTTCCCAGGGGTCCAGTGTCGGCCCCTGTGCAGGTGACATTCTTAGTACACTGGCAAAAAACCAGCGCAGATAGACCAGTGCCACATACGTCCCTGTAAACGTCCGGTAGGAGGCCATGGTTGTTGTTGCAAGCTGATGGTTTAAGACGAATAAACCACGATTCAAGAAGTTTTCTTTTGCCCCATTGTTATTGCGATAGCCAGTATATGGACAGTCTCGACGGGTTTCTGCCGTCGCCTTCATGTCCCGTATGGAGTCCAAATTGATAAGATCGCCCCGCGCATCATTTGTTCTACCGCGGGTAAATGGCGCGAGCAGGGGCGACGAACGGGGCTGTAGCAGAGATCAAACGAGCCGGCCCGTTTCCGTCGCTCGGAGGGTGCATGCGATAACATCACCCCGTTCCGGAGGCCTGCCCTCGCAGGAGACAGGAGAAGCCCCAGCCGTCTTTAACAAGCACAAAAAGACGCGAGGGGGGGGGGTGTAGCGTAAGCAGCAACTTTCAACTTTGAATCTAAGGTCGCGGTCGCTATCGCTGGCGCACGCGCTATCTCGACAGCCATCCACAGCGGGCGGATAGTCTACCGATCTACGTGCTGCAATCTCAACGCGCCGTATTCTCTTACAGCAACGTTTTGTAGTTACGTGAGATCGGGTACAAAACAGTTACCCGCCAGGCTCACTTCGTATAACACTACAATTTGTTCCTATGGCATTCATTGCTTTTTTTTCTTTATACTGATTTTTTTCCTTTATATATTTCTTTCGATATTTCTTCTTTTTTTTCTTTTTTTCATCTGCATGCCCTTCTTTACTCTACATGTACTTTTGAAGCATACTTGGGCTTAATGTCTAGGCACTGCTTACGCAAACTTTCTCGCTGACCATTTCCTATTTGTATCACCTGTAACGTCTGCCTGTCTTGATTGAGTCTCCCAAACTTTGCTATCTATCTATCTATCTATCTATCTATCTATCTATCTATCTATCTATCTATCTATCTATCTATCTATCTATCTATCTATCTATCTATCTATCTATCTATCTATCTATCTATCTATCTATCTATCTATCTCTGTCTGTCTGTCTGTCTGTCTGTCTGTCTTTAATATGTCTTTCTATTTACCTCTGATTTCCTTATACCGGTACCCGACAGGGTGGTCTGGTGGTTATGTCACTCGACTGTTGATGCGAAGGTCGCGGGAACGAATCCCAGCTGCGGCGGATGCATTTTCCATGGAGGCCGAAATGCTTGAGGCCCATGTGCTTAGATTTAGGTGCACGGTAAAAAACCCCAGGTGGCCGAAATTTCCAGAGCCCTCCACTACGGCGTCTCTCATAATCATATCGTGGTTTTGGGACGTTAAACACCAATTATTATTTACCTTATACCGGTGTCACACGGTCACTTTGGATCGCGATCGGGCCTGATGCGGACGGAACTATTTGATCGTGTTTGCCTTCATGAGACAAGCTGCATAAGGGGGCCAATCACTGTTGAGAAACTTGATCCCACTTGGGCTTAATCGGGATCAGCAGCGCACTCTGTGACGCTGGTACTACTTTACTACCGGCCATCAAAGCAAATCTCGTCTTGCGTCTGATTATGGTACATTTATTTTAAATGCGAAGCATTTCTTAGCGAACTTCTGCGACTTTGACCGTATCTATCTATCTATCTATCTATCTATCTATCTATCTATCTATCTATCTATCTATCTATCTATCTATCTATCTATCTATCTATCTATCTATCTATCTATCTATCTATCTATCTATCTATCTATCTATCTAGCCGCCTACGACTTCGTGCTCTCCAGGTCGCTTGGTTAATCGAATGTGCACCAAAATTGGTATGGCGTAACATGACTGTATGACGAACATAAATGACAAGTCATAACATGAAAATCATGACACGAATATCATGTACAGCATGATTTACATGCTACGCTCATGGTGCGCTGGCGGCCGTTTCGCTAGCTTGATATACACCAAAATTGGTATCTTGTGACGTGACTGTGTGACGAACATAAGTAACACGAGTTAACAGAAAATCATGACACGCATGTCATGTACGGCATGACTTACGTGCCACGCTCATGGTGCGCTGGCGGCCGTTTCGCTAGCTTTATATACACCAAAATTGGCATCTTGCGATGTGACCTTGTGACGAACATAAATAACACGAGTTATCATGAAAATCATGACACGCATGTCATGTACAGCATGACTTACGTGCGACGCTCACGGGGCGCTGTCGGCCGTTTCGCTAGATTGATATGCACCGCAATTGGTATCTTGCGACGTGACCGTGTGACGAACATAAATAACACGAGTTATCATGAAAATCATGACACGCATGTCATGTACAGCATGACTTACGTGCCACGCTCATGGTGCGCTGGCGGCCGTTTCACTAGCTTGATATACACCAATATTGGTCTCTTCCGACGTGACCGTGTGACGAACATAAATAACACGAGTTATCATGAAAATCATGACACGCATGTCATGTACAGCATGACTTACGTGCCACGCTCATGGGGCGCTGGCGGCCGTTTCGCTAGATTGATATGCACCGAAATTGGTATCTTGCGACGTGACCGTGTGACGAACATAAATAACACGAGTTATCATGAAAATCATGACATGCATGTCATGTACAGCATGACTTACGTGACACGCTCATGGTGCGCTGGCGGCCGTTTCGCTAGCTTGACATACACCAATATTGGTCTCTTCCGACGTGACCGTGTGACGAACATAAATAACACGAGTTATCATGAAAATCATGACACGCATGTCATGTACAGCATGACTTACGTGCCACGCTCATGGTGCGCTGGCGGCCGTTTCGCTAGCTTTATATACACCAAAATTGGCATCTTGCGATGTGACCTTGTGACAAACATAAATAACAGGAGTCATGATGAAAACATGACACGCATGTCATGTACAGCATGACATACGTGCGACGCTCACGGGGCGCTGGCGGCCGTTTCGCTAGATTGATATGCACCGAAATTGGTATCTTGCGACGTGACCGTGTGACGAACTTAAATAACACGAGTTATCATGAAAATCATGACACGCATGTCATGTACAGCATGACTTACGTGCCACGCTCAGGGTGCGCTGGCGGCCGTTTCGCTAGCTTGATATACACCGATATTGGTCTCTTCCGACATGACCGTGTGACGAACATAAATAACACGAGTTATCATGAAAATCATGACACGCATGTCATGTACAGCATGACTTACGTGCCACGCTCATGGGGCGCTGGCGGCCGTTTCGCTAGATTGATATGCACCGAAATTGGTATCTTGCGATGTGACCGTGTGACGAACATAAATAACACGAGTTATCATGAAAATCATGACATGCATGTCATGTACAGCATGACTTGCGTGCCACGCTCATGGGGTGCTGGCGGCCGTTTCGCTAGATTGATGTACACGAATATTGGTCTCTTCCGACGTGACCGTGTGACGAACATAAATAACACGAGTTATCATGAAAATCATGACACACATGTCATGTACGGCATGACTTACGTGCCACGCTCATGGGGCACTGGCGGCCGTTTCGCTAGCTTGATATACACCAATATTGGTCTCTTCCGACGTGACTGTGTGACGAACATAAACAACACGAGTTATCATGAAAATCATGACACGCATGTCATGTACAGCATGACTTACGTGCCACGCTCATGGTGCGCTGGCGGCCGTTTCGCTAACTTTATATACACCAAAATTGGTATCTTGCGACGTGACCGTGTGACGAACATAAATAACGCGAGTTATCATGAACATCATGACACGCATGTCATGTACAGCATTACTTACGTGCCACGCTCATGGGGCGCTGTCGGCCGTTTCGCTAGATTGATATACACCAAAATTGGTATCTTGCGACGTGACCGTGTGACGAACATAAATAACACGAGTTATCATGGAAATCATGACATGCATGTCATGTACAGCATGACTTACGTGCCACGCTCATGGCGCGCTGGTGGCCGTTTCGCTAGCGTGATCTACCCCGGAATTGGTCTTGCGCGACGTGACTGTGTGACAAACATAAAAACACGAGTTATCATGAAAATCATGACACGCGTGTCATGTACAGCATGACTTACGTGCCACGCTCATGGGGCGCTGGCGGCCGTTTCGCTAGATTGATATGCACCGAAATTGGTATCTTGCGACGTGACCGTGTGACGAACATAAATAACACGAGTTATCATGAAAATTATGACACACATGTCATGTACAGCATGACTTACGTGCCACGCTCATGGTGCCCTGGCGGCCGTTTCTCTAGGTTGATCGACCCCCAAGTTGGTATTGCGCGACATTACTGTGTGACGAACATAAATAATAGGAGTTAACATGAAAACCATGACACGCATTTTCCTCAATGACATACAAGACGATGTATGCAGCTCTTTGCTGGCTGCTTCGCATTACATCGATTCCCACACTGCGTGGGATCTGCCGGCTTTTTTTTTGTTCTTTATTGCCTTGATTTCAGTCATGAAAAAAAAACACAGATGAGTGGTGTTTGTGTGGTGAGTTCGAGCGTTCACTTCCTTCCTACTTCCAATATCAAGTCATACATACATACATACATACATACATACATACATACATACATACATACATACATACATACATACATACATACATACATACATACATACATACATACTGTAAGGACAGAGCGGCCTTCAGGCACGGGTGCATGCTCGGCTGGTGAAGCAGAAGAAGACGAAGACGGAGAATAGAACAGCCGGCCTAGCGAACAGGCGTTGTGTCTATTTTCTCGTCATTACAATGGCGCAGTCGTCAAAAACGAAGTCTTAAGCCAGACACCACTTGTGCTCGTGTTTCTTCGGCGTTCCGGGCCGGCCATCCAAGGAAAGTCGTCCGCGCTTCCTCGGTCATGGAACCTGCCTACCTGCCGCCGCACCAAGCGCAGTTCAGGGACGGCGTCCATGCCTCCCCGCTACCGGTAAACCTGCCGGCTCTGAAAGCACCGTCTGGGGACGGCGTGCAGGCCTCCTTGGCGGCTTTACTTCAGTTTACAGACGCCTCGCTACTGGTTCGCGACCTCACGGCGCACGAGCTCTGTTCTAGGAACGAAATTCACGCTTCCAAAGACGTGGATCGAGTAGCAAAGACTCTACCAACATCTGAGCCGCCAAGAGACGCCGTTCACGCTCCCTTGGCCGTGGATCTCGCCAGCGTGAGTACTGCGACCGCCGCATACTCCGCGGACGTGATTTCCTGCTCATCAGGCGCCTCACCCGACAGAGTCGCGGAGGTGTTGCAAGCGCTCACGCAACTGTTGAAGCAGCTCGACGTCCTGGCGTCGACCAACTCCGTATTCTCATCTATCGCTTCATCAGCTGTTTGGGCAGTGCCGGAGTTCCGGGGCTTCCAGGATGACGCTGCCCTGTGGATTGAGGCCATCAATTCTGTCGGCTCTCGCAATGCCTGGCACAACAACCAAAAATGGCTGGTGGCTATAGACCGCCTTCGTGGTGGTGCCGAGGCATGGCACAAATATGAAGGCGTCAAGCAGCACTCCTGGCTTCAATGGAGTGCAAGGCTCATCGCTGTTTTCGGACGGATTTGCCATGAAAACTGCGACAATGTGGCACCACCACATGCACTACGTCGCGCCACCCAATACGCAACACAGCCGCTTCCCACGGTACAGGTGCGTGTGGACGGAATCGGTGAGCTTACAGCTGTTGTCCAAACGGGAGCTCCACGTACTACACTGCATCGACGCCACGCCCCAGTCGCCCTCCAGCCTTGGTCCGAGGCACCCCTGTGCGGCCTCGGCGGGAGCGCATTACCAGTCGGTGCGCTGGATTTGCAGATACAAACAGAAGCCGGGAGCAAGTTCATTGCCGCCGTTCCCGTCCTCGAGGACTTGCACGCGGACATGGTTTTGGGAGCTGACTACCTCCTGTCTGGTGACGTTCAGCTCATTATAGATGGCGGTCAAGTAAAGCTCCGCTGCTTCACTCCAAGCACTTTCTCGGCCCCAAATATCCAAGTTAAAAGACCGCAGCCACGGATGTCCAGCAGCGAGAGCATCGTCAGTGACCAGCCGCAGGCACATCTGCTGACTTCATGGCAGTCATCGGCTGAGTGTGTCGCGAGGGCTTCGCTCAAGAAATCCATGGCTGCCGAGGACACATTTATCGAGCATTTGCCTGTTTTGTCGGGATCTGCAAGCCGCGGCATGGCCGAGGTTATCGATGCGCCGCCGGAAGATGGAGCCAGCATCGACCGTTCCGGCCGCCTGGCGTGCGACTCTACTGACGACGACGGGCAGTTCATTCTGACCGCCAGTGTAAAACACGAATGCCGTACGGATCACCACAAGGCGGTCTGTGCCTACGGGGGACCCGACGCTCATCGGTCGGATGGCCGCGGTAGGGAACACCTAGAGAGCATCTTTGTTTCTTGCAGCTACGGAACAGGGGAGTGCGGTGGCGGCCGCGCAGAAGCTACTGCGCCAAACCATGAAGGCCAGGTCTCGCAGCATGACCAAACTCGCAAGCATGCTTCCTTGGAGAAGTATGTGCCTGCTCAGTCCGCTGACATGCACAAGCATGCGTTAGAGCGAAGCACGGAACAGCGACGACGTAACCTCATGGTAAGCGTGCGACGACCATCACGACATAGCCAATGGCGTCCACCAGAACCATCATCGCCTGACTTCCAAAGCAAGTCGCAGCGTGGCCGTGACCGGCCTCCGCGCAGCAGCCAATGCCGCCCGCAAGAAGCATTAGTGCTATCGATGGTGGTTCAGGGGCCAGGACCTCCAAGAAACGACCACCGCCACAGAAAGGCCATCTTTTAGGAGCACTCCATGCTCGCAGTGTGGCCGAGTGTAAGGACAGAGCGGCCTTCAGGCACGGGTGCATGCTCGGCTGGTGAAGCAGAAGAAGACGAAGACGGAGAATAGAACAGCCGGGCCTAGCGAACAGGCGTTGTGTCTATTTCTCTCGTGATTACAATACATACATACATACATACATACATACATACATACATACATACATACATACATACATACATACATACATACATACATACATACATACATACATACATACATACATATACATACATACGAGGTTGCAGGTTGAAAACAACCTGAGGCGAGGCTGGTCCCCTCTTTCCCGTTGGGGGAGGGAGACTGAGCGTACCGCGTCACCAATATTCACTGTTGGCCGCGGGATCGAGCAGAGTCGGCACCTAGCGGTGAGCGGTCGAAACCGCGTGGTGTGGATCACTACTTGCGTCGTCTGCTAGCCACACCGTGGTCGCATGTATGCGTACGTCATGTACGTCCTCAGATTACAAGTTATTCCGTTGTGCTAGCACAGTATCAAATGCTTGTACGTATACCTACACGATATTCATAAGCATTTCGCCTTACAAGACTTGTATGCACTCTAATAGGTGAGGGCATGTACTGTCGGTATGGCGCTAGGTCTAACCATCGTACCGTCCATTCGCCAAAAACATTTCAATATAGGTACCACTTTTTCGTTCAAGCACATGACATAATGCATTTGGCGTCGTCCTAAACGAAAAAAAAGTACCAAATGCAAAGGTGTGAATGCAGCATTTTAGCGATACCATCTCGTGAATTGTTGGCGATTCGGAAATCCTTGCGATACCGCAAAACATGAACTAGCGTTTGTAGAGGCCAGTTAGCGGCAAAAAAGACCCGAAGCCACGCATTTCTATAGCGGTACGCGTATTCATGCAAAGAGAAAGCAGCGTGCACAAAGTTCCACTCCATCTAATTACGCATAAATACAGGCTCTCTCTTTTTTTTTTGTAGCCGCTAGAGCAAGAAGTAAGCACCTGATTGGCTCAGTCGCGCAACACTATCTATATTGTGGTATAGGCAAAACACAATTTATACACGTGCAAATAAAGCAAGAAAAAACATCGACTACAGCGCAAAACACTAATGTGACCGAAGGCCAGTACTCCATTGATTGGCAGATTGCGCTTCTCTCACAAGTAATAAGAACGTTAGGCCGGTTTCGTGAATTCTGTGGCAATGGAGGGCGTGACCATAGGCTGCAGTCAACGCGCTTTATTCGCCGACAAGCGACTCAAACCGCCTACGGCGAAGCGCCGCTGCGTACATTTGTATGCGCGCCGCCGACCGCCTATCCACACAAACGGGGCGATGGTGCTGCCACCCAGAGCCATATATACCCTTCGGGAGAGTTTGGCGATGCTTTCATCTCGCCGCTCTCCGCGCCCCGCCCCAGCGCCGCCCTCTTCTCGTGACGAAAACCCTCTCTCCTCGCCGGCGGCGGCGGGCGGCAGCGCGGCGCGGAGTGTGGCAGAGCCGCGACGGCGAGGCGCCAGCGCACCGCATTCGCACAATTTCTGAGGAGCGCGCGTAGGTTGCGAAGCGTGTGCGAAGCCGCGTATGGTCTCGCGCGCGTATTCATGCGTCAATTTGTTGCGTGCGATGGGCTGTTGCGCGGTTGGCTGCTCAAACAGCAGCGCGCAGGCTTTCCACTTTTTTAGGCTTCCAAAGGAAAACAAGCGACGACGCCTTTGGATTAGAAACATCAGACGCAGCAAACGGACCCCGACCGACTACTCCGTGTTATGCGAGTGACGCACTTAAGTATTTCGCTTGAATATTGCTGGTATTGTAAACAGCGTACCATTAACACAAACTTTTTATTCGTTGTGCAATGGGGCCATTTCAGGCGCACGAACTTTAAAAATCGTTTTGTCTCGCTGAAAAAAGGAGTTTTATGGTTCGCGCTTCCAACTCTTGGGCAGACTGAAATTTTGCAGAGGTCACGCTATAATTGTCAAGCGTGATGTGTTGTGTTTATGTAATTTATCGCGCTTTAGAGCACGAACTTGGGATGCTACCGTGATGTTGTGAGGGGAAGATTTATTTCGATACTCCAGGTTATCGGTATGTGTTTCTGGCACGTTATGTGGTCTGCGTTTCTGTGACTCTCAGCCTATGGTGTTATTTACCACCGTGTTGCCGCTTTTGTACATGCTACCAGGTTCACGCTTAATTCCTGCATGTAAATTAATGCGTGTCTCTGTGTTAAGCGAATTTGCCTTGCGCTTCTTAGTCATGCACATATAGTGCACGATGTCTGTGCTCCTGCAGGAAGCTCTTCTACTATAGCAAGGGGCCCTCATGGATGTGCTCGAAGAAATTTCGTTATTAGGAAGTATAGGTCGTGGAGAAGTTGAGCAGAAAAATGATTTTCTAAAGTAAACCAACAGGATGTCCGCTATCACAGACGAGCAGAACGATGTATTGTCTTCATTTAACACTCGCCTTTTAGGGGCCCTGCAACTGCTCTGGCGAAAACCTTAGATGCCTCAGCAAACGCGAAAATTGACCGCCGGTGTCCGCGGCGTCGGCGTCCCGCGTCGGCGACGAAAACACGAGGGATGTGAAAAATCACGTTATCACCATACGACCAAAGCTTGTGACGTCATGATGACGTCGAAGAACGTGACTTAACGCGATGACGTCATCACACGATTGCAACGCCTCCAAGATCGGAGGCGTTGCAAGCCTTCTGCGCGTCCTCGGGTCTTGCATTGCCTCCGTGATTGGTAGACCGATCACGGAGGCTGTGCAAAGCGCCGATGTCATATGATGACAATATCAGATGACGTAACGTAATCCGACGTCAGCATGACGTTGTTGACACGTCACAAATTTGAGCTATCTACGACGTCCTGGTGACGTCATCACAGGATTTTTTGCCTCACTCGCATTGGCGCGGAAGCCTCGGTACTCCAGTCAATTCGCGCGTTTCATGAGGCATCTAAGGCGTTCGCCCTAAAAGCAATGTTTTAATGACCATGACATTCAACAGCGCAAATTCTGCTTGCATGAACACCTCCATACTGTAGAAAGCGCGAGTATGGGAGATCCGATTTCCGACTGTAGTGATCTTGCGCACTCGCCGGTACTCCGCTTCCGAAGCAAATAAAGAAATCAATGTTATATATAGTACACTCAACGGTTCAACTCCAACTTCGGAGCGACCATCATCGCAGGGTCGAAAAACTTCTCACGAGATCACTGTGCACAGAAGCGCCAGCCGAACCGTACTAAACACCTTCAGCGTTAGAAACATTGCCAAGCGTCGTTATTAGTGAACCTAAGCTTCAAAGAAAATAATCAAAAAAAAACCAAAATAGACGCAAACCCACAGGTCTTCATAGCACGAAAACTCACCGATGATAAAGATACTCCCTAATACGAATTCTGAGCGCAGCTTTGTGTTGAGGCAACGCCAACTGTCTTTGAAGTTCTGGCTATCCGCATTGGCTCATTCGTTACATATTGCCACAGAAACTGCCAGTGCTCGAGTGCTACGCACACCACTCTGTGCATTGCAGACGTCGCGAACCAAGCGAAACGCTCACATCGACATCCCCATCACGACAAGCGAGACAGTCGCAGCGCACCCGCCAGCCCTTCATGCGCACGAGCTCCGACCAAAGGGCGAGCGCGCGTGACGGAGAAAGAAAGCGATGTTAGAGGCCAGTGGCTCGTGATATCGACAGACTCCGCGTTCGCTGTCTTTCGTCCTCATTCGCTTTATCGGTTGCGCCTACGACGCCAACCGCGATGCCGAACAACGCAGGAAAGCACAGTGCGTATCGTAGAACGTCGTGGACTCGAATCGGCGTACACAACTCTAGAAATCAGTTTCTCGATAATTTCGACACATCTAATTATCTCCATATTCATCATTAAACTTGTGTAACAATGTGCTTGCACAATTTCACTTTCGCAATTTGTTTAGCAGCGCTAGATTTCACGAATGAACAGCGCGTACACAGCCTCACCCGTGCGCCCGTCGCGCGGAAAGACCATATATGGCGGACGGCACCGGAGCGGAGGCGTGGCGGTGACGCGAACGGCGTCATCGCCGCGCCGCGACGTCACTGCCCCACCCATTCGCCAGACTCTCCCCATATACGGCTCTGCTGCAACCTGTAGCCCAATTTCGCGATGAATAGTCGGATACCTTAGACGTCCGCGGCATTCGCTCCTCAAAGGCGGATGCAGCGGATGCACACAAGCCTCCGCCAATGGACGCGCGCTCCAGACTGACGTCATGAGCCGGACGGCCGGTGACTCCGCCTTCAGAAAGCATGGCCGAGTGCATGAGCGGGACTATTTCTTTAGTCGTGGAGGGGCGATCGGTTGATGCGCTTCAGTCGCTTTGGAGGGGAGGGGGGGGGGGGCACGGGACTCCTTAAAGGTCCCCTGAACCATCCAGAGGTCGAAATTTAGTTGGTGTCGCACTAGTGTACGAGCCTACAACGAACACGTAGCCGTGAGAATTATTCAAACGGTGCCTTACTAGTGAAGTTACACGCGCTTGATGATTCAAAAGAAGCCCTCGCTCGTTTCGCTCTTTCCTTCACCATGATACTACGTTCGTCTCTTATCCTGGCCGAGTGCTCCTCCTAACCATGTGAGGAGGAGGAGCAAAAAGACAAACAGGTTATTTTTGTGGGTGGCATGAGCAGACGCGACTGTTCACGTTACGGGGAACACTGGTCATTACTGAAAGGCCCTGGCAGGAGAAGGGGGTGTTTCTTCGAATTTGTGGCGCGCCTGCGGCTCGTAGAGCTGCCGCGTCTGCCATTGTTGATCGTGGCGGCATTCCGAATTCGGTGTCAGCTTTGAAATGTGAAAAAATTATCGGAGGTGGTTTGTAGCCCTTTAGGTTTACTGGCCCAGTGGCCGCAGTCCTCTGCGACAGCCTACATGTATAGCACTCGTGTATCCGGCGGCACCTTTTTCCACAAGTAAGGAAATTGACTCAGCCACCCAGGCGCGAGTTCAAGAAGCGTTGCCTCGCTTTTCAAGCCAGTGTTTCGGTGAAAGCCGAAAAGCGTTGGGGGGAAGAAAAAGCAAACCCGGGAACGGTCGAACGAATGCTGCCTCGGAGGCGAATTCAAAAACGCGTTTCGTTCAATCTTCCCGGAAAACGCGAAGAACGCGTTCCGCATGGCGTGCCATCATTCTTTCTTTTTCCGCTCGAAACGAGCAAATGGCATGAACTCCCTTTTATAAATATAAATAAAAAAATCACTGCATATCCACGGAGTGAATGATGATGAGTGGGCGAAGCTGCGGAGGTTCATCGGTAAACCGTGAATCTTCCGTGAATTCTGCCCAGTACATCATCCCCGATGTGAGATCGGGCGCGTTTATACTAAAGGTTCGATGAGAGTTATGAAGACTTGCAGCTCACTTTAATTTTACATGTACGCTGTGAATTTTCATTGTTTAGAAAACCATTGCTTTAGAAAACATCTGGCGTCTTTCGTTAAGCAGCTGGCGTCTTTTCGTTTTGCTTTAGAAACATCTGGCGTCTTTTCGTTTTGCTTTTAGAAAACATCTGGCGTCGTTGGTTTATTTCATCAATCAACGGCGTTTTGAACAAAATTTTTATTGTTTAATCATGCACAGGAGAAATGTCACCAGGCACTACCTTGGAGGTAAACAATGGCTGCTAATGGGAATGAGAGACAGAAGAAGTCGGCTTTTAGCTAACACTTACACTTCTACTTCTACTAACGTTTCCTACTAGAACATGCCAATGGCTGCTAATGGGGAATGAGAGACAGAAGAATTCGGGTTTTAGTTAACGCGCACGCTTCGAATTTTTTATTGTTCAACAACGCACAGGAGAAATCTCCCACCGGCACCACCTTGAAGGTCAAGATCTGGTACTAGCGTTACGACTGGTTACGCACTACGAGGGACGAACGGGTGCCGCTTTAAGGAGCTTCGCCCCTAAAAGCAAAACATGCCGTAAGCCTTTTCACGTGTGGCAGGGATCGGTGTGTCGGTGTCAAGACGACTGGCATCTCAGAGCCTATACTGGACGCGATGTGGGGCTGGATTTGGGACGTGTTGTCAGATATTGTAACGCACAAATCAGGCAGGTTGAGAATAACTATTTATTATGGGCTAACTTGTGCGCGAAAAGTAAACGAGAGATGTTGGTAGAGTTCCTTGCGGGAGACCAAGAAGAATAAATCTCAGAACAGTCCTCGAGCGGGGCGTCACTTCTTCATCGCATCACGCGCTCAGAAGGCACGTGCCGTCACGGGCTTTTCTCGTTTTATCATCGGGCCGTTGTTCTCTTGCAGGGCGCACGAACCTGCGCGTGTAGTTTGAACATGGTGTGTCTTGCGTCATTATCCCTCCTCCCAAAACACATCGTCCCGATGCGTACAGCGGCAATGTTGTTGAGGTCTGATGCGTCATCTCCATTGGGGAAAGTAGTATTTGTACTGAGTGGAGGCGCATAGTACAATGGCCATTCCCTGTCATAGCATGGCTTCATCCTGACCACATGTACAGTTTCTGTGCGACATCGGCATCTTGATGAGCTCAATTGTCCTTCCGGTGTCACCTCCTAGTTTAAGGGGCCAATTCGACGTAGGACTCGGTAAGGACAGAAATAACGACGCACAAGCTTTTCGGATAGGCCAGGCGTCCGTGTGGGAGTTCATATACAAACTCTGTCGCCTGGTACGTAGTTGCCTTCTCTCCGCCGCAGCTTGTATCGGTTTGCATCAATGCGTTGTTGTAGTTCAATGCGGTGTCGTGCCAACTGCCGTGCTTCTTCGGCTCTCTGAGTGAACTCGCTGATGTCAGGCTTGTGCTCTTGGTTGTCACTTACAGGCAGCATCGCATCGAAGGGCGTGGTGACTATTCGACCATACACAAGCTGGAATGGCGTTACCTTAGTAGTCTCCTGCAACGTAGTGTTGTAAGCGAATGTGGCATACGGCAGTATCTTGTCCCGTGGTTTTGCTCCAGGTCGACGTAAATAGACAACTATCAGTCAGCGTTCTGTTAAGTCGCTCGGTTAGCCAATTCATTTGAGGGTGATAAGTAATTTCCTATGAAATGTGCGGGTAAGTTTCATAATGGACTGCGTCAAATCGGCTGTGAATGCAGTTCCTCGAAGCCTGAGAGCAACCTTCGGGGGACCATCTCGTAGTACTATGTTAGTAACGAAGAATTCAGCTACTTCTATGGCTGTTCCCCTGATGAGAGAAGCTGTTTCGGCATGTCGGGTTAAAAAATCCGGCAGATCCCACGCACTGTGGGAATCAATGTAATGCGAAGCAGCCAGCAAAGAGCTGCATACATCGCCTTGTTTGTCTTTGAGTCAAATCAAATAAATCATGCCATGTCATGTAGTTCACCATATATCGGATCTTTGCCATGCACGCAAGCATGCACAATCTGCTATACCATGCTTATGAAACGTATATTCTGGTATATACAATGCATGACCTGTCATTTTGTTCATAATGCACTAGTGTCATGCCATACACTTTCTTGGTATATTGAAAGCGGCCAGCCTGGCCGCTGCAGGTCAAGGAGAGGAGGAACGTCGCATGAAGGGCTTGATGCGGGAGACGTGGACAACCTCGGTAGTGCTGTAACGGCGGTCTGCTAGGGTTACAAGTGGCGTCACGCGATAATTCACGGGCGAAGTCTGTTCCAGAACTGTGTACGGCCCGATAAACCGTGGCTGAAACGTCTCACACAAACCAGGTGTGCGAAGAGGCGTCAAGAGCAGTACCTCGTCACCGGGTCGGAAAGAGACAGCACGATGCGCTTCATCATAAACAATCTTCCTGTCTTGCTGTCTGGCTCCGGTATTCAGGCGAGCACGCTGGCGGCACTGGGCGAGTCGTGAAACGCATTCCTCGGCAGAGGATGGCGACGGATTTACGTTTGAGGTAAAGAAAGAAACGTCCAGAAGGGAAGTAGGTGAACGTCCGTAGACCAGGTAAAACGGTGAATAGCCGGTTGTCCGCTGAATGGCTGTGTTATAGGCGAAAGTGACGAATGGTAAAATCGCGTCCCAGTTTTTGTGGTCTGGTTGAATATAGGCGGCGATCACGTCGGCAAGTGTGCGATGAAATCGCTCGGTCAGGCCGTTAGTCTGAGGATGGTAGCTGGAAGCGGTCTTGTGAGTGGTGCCGGAGGATCGGAGAAGTTCGTTCAATAGTTGAGAGAGGAATGCCTTTCCACGGTCACTGATCAGAACACGTGGAGCGCCATGGCGCAGTATAATGGCTTGGAGAACGAAATCGGCAACTTCAGAAGCAGAACCAGTAGTCACAGAAGATGTCTCAGCGTAGCGGGTCAAATGGTCCACAGCTGTCACGATCCATCGTTTGCCGGCGGCAGTGACTGGAAGGGGGCCGAAAAGATCGACGCCTACAACTTCAAATGGTGTCGCGGGACACGGAAGAGGCTGCAGTTTACCGGCAGGACCAGATGTTGGGAGTTTTCGACTTTGACAGATAGTGCAAGACCCGACGTACCTGGCTACGCTAGTAGTAATGCCAGGCCAATAAAAACGACTTCTAATCCGGTCGTAGGTTTTATGAAAACCGAGATGACCTGCAGTCGGATCATCGTGGAAGGCTGTGAGGACGTGAGAGTGGAGGGAGCGAGGTAGAACGGCCACCCAGCGCTGACCGTCAGGATTGTATATTCGGCGGTACAGCACGGAGTTGTCGAGCTTAAATTGCAAGAGTTGGCGACGTAACCGCGCGTTAAGTGGACAGGAAGTTCCAGAGAGATGCCCCATGATCCGTCGACAGTACGGGTCAGCTAGCTGGCGAGAGGCAAATTCTTGTTCGTTGTCCGGAGGCAGGTGGTCTATAGAGGCCAGGGAGCGAACCGATGTAAAAGTGGGCTCGCAGTGTTTGTTATGCGAAGCAGTTGCGGAAGCGCCGAGCGGGGCCGTAGGTAGAGGGCAGCGAGAAAGAGCGTCGGCGTCTTGATGTTTTTTGCCACACTTGTAGACGATATCAAATTCGTACTCCTGAAGACGCAGAATCCAGCGACCGAGGCGTCCCGATAAGTTCTTGAGTGTGGAAAGCCAGCATAACGCGTGGTGGTCAGTAGCAATAGTAAAATGACGGCCGTGCAGATAGGGACGAAACTTCTGCACCGACCAGATGACGGCCAGACATTCCTGCTCGGTGATCGTGTAGTTCCTCTCGGCTGCAGAGAGTACGCGGCTGGCGTATGCAACGACTCGCTCTCGCGAAGAGTTGTCGCGCTGCAAAAGAACGGCGCCTAAACCGCGGCCGCTAGCGTCTGTGTGCAGGAGAGTCGGAGCGGCCTCGTCAAAATGGGAAAGAACAGGATCGGTCGTGAGGGCACCCTTCAACATGTCAAAAGCCGATTCACATTCCTGAGACCACTCAAAGGGCGTACCGGAGACAAGTAGCTTGTGTAGTGGTGCAGCTATGGAGGCAAAGTTTCGTATAAATCGACGAAAGTAAGACGCGAGGCCAAGGAAACTTCGCAAGTCTTTAGGCTTCTCAGGGCGAGGAAAGCGAAGCACCGCAGCGGTTTTGTCGGGGTCAGGGCGTATTCCGTCCTTGCTCACGACATGACCGAGGACTTTAATGGACTTGCTAGCGAAATGGCATTTCTTGGTGTTAATTTGAAGACCAGCGCCCGCAAGGCACGTCAGGACTTCATCCAAGCGTTGCAGGTGTTGAGAAAACGTTGATGAAAAGACAACAATGTCATCTAGGTAGCATAGGCAAGTCTTCCATTTCAGGCCACGCAGCACGGTGTCAATCATACGCTCAAAAGTCGCGGGTGCGTTGCATAGCCCGAAAGGCATCACGTTGAACTCATATAGGCCGTCCGGAGTGGCAAACGCTGTTTTTTCTTTGTCATCTTCGTGCATGGGGATTTGCCAGTAGCCGGAACGCAAGTCGAGGCTCGAAAAGTATTCCGCACCTTGTAAGGAATCAAGAGCGTCGTCAATCCGTGGCATAGGGTATACGTCCTTCTAGTGATCTTATTGAGCGCCCGGTAATTGAGCGCACCTTATCTTATTGAGCGCACCTCCACCACGTATGAGGTCTTGGTTGGGCAGACGTTTATTTGGCCCGAAGACCCGGCAGCGAACAGGCACGATCAACCCACACTGATGATGATACACGACGAAGATGAGGATGCATAACCAAATGCATTATGATGATGATAATGTACACATGAAGAAGATGTGCATAATAAATGCCCACAATATATCCAGTTAACAAAACGGCCGGAAGCGCACCATGACAGTGTCATGCAAAATATACCGACGTGACATGCATATGACATGGCTCGCATGTTAGGACTTGTCATTTATGTTCGTCATAGTCAGATCGCGCAATACCAATTTTGGTGTACATCAAGCGAGCGAAAAGACCGCGCGTGCACAAGGAGTGTGGCATGTAAATCATGCCATACATGATATGCATGTCATGGTTTTCATGTCACGACTCTCATTTACGATCGTCATACAGTCACGTCGCGCAATACCAAATTTGGTGTATATCAAGCCTGCAAAAAGGCCGCGAGCGCACCATGAGAGGGGCATGTATATCATGACATACGTGACATGCATGCCATCGTTTTCATGTTAGCACCTGTTATTCATGTTCTTCACACAGCCACATCACGCAACACCAATTATGGTGTGTATCAATCTAGCGAAACGTGCACGAGTGCGCCATGAGCGTGGCATGTAAATCATGTCGTACATGCCCTACATGTCATGATTTTCATGCTAAGACCTCTCATTTACGTTCGTCGTACAGTCGCAATACCATTTTTGGCGTATATCAAGCTAGCTAAACGGCCGCGAATGCGCCATAAGCGTGGCATGTAAAAAATGACACGCATGTCATGGTTTTCTTGTTACCACATGTAACTTAGGTTCGTCATACAGTCGGGTCGCGCAATATCAATTTTGGTGTACATCAAGCTAGCGAAACGGCCGCGAATGCACCATGAGCATGGCATGTAAATAATGACATGCATGTCATGGTTTTCATCTTACGAACTGTTATTTATGTTCTTCATACAGTCACATCACGCAGTACCAATTTTGGTGTATATCAATCTAGCCAGACGGCCGCGTGTGTCCCATAAGAGGGGCAGGTAAGTCATGCCGTAAATGATATGCATATCATGATTTTCAAGTTACCACCTGTCATTTATGTTTGTCATAAAGTCACGCCGCGCGATACCAATTTTGGCGTATATCAAGCGAGCGAAACCGCCGCGAATGCACCATGAGCGTGGCATGTAAATCATGACATACATGACATGCATGTCGTGGTTTTCGTGTTACCACTTGTTATTCATGTTCTTCACACAGTCACATCGCGCAATACCAGTTTTGGTGTATATCTATCTAGCGAAACGTCCACGAGTGCGCCATGAGTGTGGCATGTAAATCATGTCGTACATGTCATATATGTCATAATTTTTATGTTACCACCTTTGATTTAAGTTCGTCGTACAGTCCCGCCGCGCAATACAAATTTTGGTGTGTATCAATCGAGCGAAACGGCCGCGAGTGCGCCATGAGCGTGGCATGCAAATCATGCCGTACGTGACATGCATATCATGATTTTCATGTTACAACGTGTCAGTTATGTTCGTCATACAGAAATGTCTCGTCAGACCTGTTTTTGTATATATACATTCATTTAAACGGCCGCTAGAGCCCCGAGACCATGTAATTTAAATCATGCTGCATATGACATGCGTGTCATGACTGGCATGTTAGGACTGGTCATTATGTTCGCCTGAACTCTTGTCACGCCATACCAATTCTGGTATATATGAAATCAACGGAACAGCCGCAAGAGCACCAAGGCCGTGGAATGTAAATCATGCTGTTCATGACATGCGTGTCATGATTTTCATGTTGTGACCTGATACTTACGTTCGTAATACGGTCATGTTATGCCATACCAATTTTGGTATACATTCAATTAACGAAACGTCCAGTAGAGTACAAAGTCGTAGGCGACTAGATAGATACGCTCAATGTCGCAGAAGTTCGCTAAGCAATGCTTCGCATTTAATAATCCGTCGCTACTACTATCCATCGTTTGCTTAATGACGACGTCGGAAATGGGCCAAGTAGATCCATTCCTACTTGTTCAATTGGGGCTTCTGGATGTTCTATTGATTGAAGGTGGCCTGCGGGTTTTAATGGAGGCATTTTGCGTCTCTGGCAAACCCGGCATGTCCTCACATAATGCTGTGCAGCATCCAACAACTTTGGCCAGTGGTACTTGGCACGAATGCGAGCGAGTGTGCTACTCACTCCGAGGTGTCCTGCTGATGGGTAAACGTGGGAGGCTTCCAGGATTTCAGATCGCAAGGCCGAAGGAACGACGAGTAGGAATTTCTCTCTGCTGTGCTCGAAGTTTCTCCTGTACATGGCGTTGTTTCTCATCAGGTAAGACGACAATCCCCGGGCGAAAACTCGTGGAACACACAAGGGTTGTCCTTCCAGGTGCCTGATGAGTGAAAGCAACTGGGCGTCAGATAGTTGATATTTAGCCATGTTTGTTGTAGTGACGGCTCCAAGAAGGGGAAAGTCGTCTCCATCATCCACAGGTGCAGATTAGACCGGTGCGCGTGACAGGAAATCGGCATCGCTGTGTTTTCGGCCAGACTTATATACGACTGTTATGTCGTACCAGAAGGGTCCTTTAGGCTTGCGAGCCAGCACAACCAGTGGTGGTCTCTCACTGTTCGGAACGGTCTACGATATAAGTACGGTAGGAATTTTCCTATGGCCCATATTACCGCCAGGCATTCTTTTTCCGTCGCCGAGTAGTTCGTTTCAGCCCTCGAAAGAGTGCGTCTAGCATATGCGATTACTCGTTCCTCTCCGTTTTGCCACTGAACCAGCACGGCACCGAGACCCAAATTGCTTGCGACCGTGTGAATGTCTGTGTCCGCTACGTCGTCGAAGTGTGCAAGAACTGGATGGTTTTGGAGTCGCCGTCGTAGCTCATTGAAAGCATCTTGTTCGCTTATGCAGACGAAAGGCGCATCGTCTTTTGTCAGTTACGTGAGCGGTTCCGCAATCTTCGAAAATATTTTGACGAAGCGTCTGTAATAGGCACAAAGCCCTAAGAATCGTCTCACAGCCTTTTTATCTGTTGGTCTAGAAAACTTTCCTACGTCTGCAGTCTTCTCAGGGTCGGGGCGAATGCCTTCAGAGCCAATCATATAACCGAGGAAAAGCAGTTCGTGGAAACCGAAATGACACTTCTGTGCCTTTATCGTCAGCCCTGCTGAACTGATAGCTTCGAGCACGTTGCGTAGTCGTTCCACGTGCTGATCGAAGGTAGCCGGAAAAATCACGACATCATCGAGGTAAACAAGACAGGACCGCCATTTTAACCCGGATAGGACAGTGTCCATTATCCGCTGAAACGTGGCGGGTGCCGAACACAGGCCGAAAATGAGCATCTTGAACTCGTATAGCCCATCTGGCGTGACGAAGGTTGTTTTCTCGCGACCTCGTACGTCCACCTCTATCTGCCAATATCCGCTCTTGAGGTCCAGAGAGGAAAAGAACTTCGCATCCCGAAGTATGTCAAGGGTGTCATCGATCCTTGGAAGTGCATAGACATCTCGCTTTGTGACAATGTTCAACATTCGGTAGTCAACGCAAAAGCGCAGTCCAGTCCTTTTCTTTACCCACACCACAAGCGAAGCCCACGGGCTGGCAGACGGTTAATATACGTCGTCCCTAAGCATCGCTTCAACTTGGTTTCTGATGACCCTTGTCTCTTTTGGTGACATTCGGTAGGGCTGCTGGCAAATAGGCCTCACAGATTTGTCGACTATGATGCGGTGTTTGGCGATAGATGTTCTCTGGACTTTCGATGACGTGGAGAAACACGAGGCGAATTCACGTACAAGGCTCTCGATTTGCTGCTTCTGGTTCGATGATAGTGCTGCTTCGATGTGGATGGATGCGAGTATAGAGTCTATGATGTCAGAGTTGAGTGATGCAGTCTCGAAAGGATTCAAATTTGTAATCGGAACGTAATCGTGCAGTCGGCCAATGACAGTTTCCTTCGAATGATGTTGCACCTCATTTGCGAAATTTGTCAAAAAGACATTCGCGCACCCATCACGCAGCCGAGCAATGCCTCTTGCCGCACAGACCCATTTATCAAGCAAGAGTCCTGTGTTGCTTTCTGCCATTCCTACATAGTCGGTGAATACGTTGCTTCTTACTGCAGCATCGATGCTGGATCAGGGAGGTACAGTTACGTCATCGTCTACAATCAGTAGCGCATCGAATCGTTCTTCACACTCAAATTTCGCGATGGCGTGCCTCGTTGAGAACGACACGCACGTTTCCTGCAAGTTTATCACTGCACCGTTCGACCGCATGAAGTCCATTCCAATAATTACATCTCTTGAACATTCTGATAGAACAATGAGGTGTACTTGTCTGCCGGGTCAATAAGATGTCCACCTGCGGTTCGCACTCCAGGTCCTGACCAAGGCGTCAGCACTTTCTTGAATTTTCTTGCAAGCTCTCTGCTCATGACTGACTGGTCTGCGCCTGTGTCTACCAAACCAGCAGTTTCGTAGCCGTCTATAATTACACGCAAACCTGAATCGACGTTAGTGTTTCCGCCCGTACTCTCGTGTTCATCGAAATATTTCGGAATCGGCACTGGAGGTTGTTTTCTTGCGTTGGCAGCGGCCTTACCCCTACAGGTCGCCGATTCTAGTTTTCTCGAAGCGGCCTTCGGGAACGTCGCCTTGGAGAGTTTGAGGATGGACGCGGACTCGGTGATCGATACCTCAGTGGCGCGGTTTACCGAGGTTGATGCTGCTGCGAGGAGTGAGGACCTTTGCGCGTTGACAAGTACTCCTCGATTTCAAAAGGGCGTTCGCCGTTTCTTGGGCAAGAAGCGTTTACGGGAAAGCCCTGAAGTCCCGCTCGGCGATATTCGCACATCGGATAAAGATGGCCAGCTTCGCCGCAATGATAACAAAGCGGGATTTGATCAGGAGTGCACCATATGTCAGCCTTCGGGAACCTCGTCTCAGGCGGGTGCGGCGAGAACCGAGGTTTGGGCAAATGGGTGGTTGTTGCGGCTAAAGTACGTATAGGGGCGCCTCTGAGTACCTCGGCGTATGAGATCGCTGGCTCCACCGGAAACGACGCTTGAGGCTGTGCTTGTGGTTGCTGTTCCCGGACTACTTGTCTCACTTCCTCACGAACCACTTCCGCTAACGACGATACCTGTGTAGAGTTGCTGTTGAGCCTCTGGAGCTGTTCTCGGACAACAGACCGAACGAGCTCTAGTAGTACGTCGATGCTATTCCCGAAGACTGCTGACACCTCGCCTACAGATACGACGTTCATATCGCGGTTGTAGTGCCTTGCTCGCTGTTGCAGTGTCTTTTCCACCACTGTCGCCTTGGAGCGAAATTCGGCCATGGTTCGGGGAGGGCATCGAACCAAGCCGGTAAAAATCTCCTGCTTGACACAGCGCATCAGATACCGAAGCTTCTTCTCCTCGCTCATATTTCGATGCCTTCTACATACATTGCCACGCTTTCGTTGTTTCGCTGGTTTTTTGCTTGCAAAGCGGCTTCAGCTCTTTCTCTGCGGTCCGTGCTCGGGTACGTGGCCAGTAGCTCCCGTCGGAAATCATCCCATGAGTGAAGGGCACCTTCATGGTATTCGAACCACGTTCGCGCACTGTCTTGCGACAAAAAATAAACGGGGCGGAGCTTCCGGTCTTCGGTCCATCCGTTGAGGTCAGCGACGCGCTCAAAACACTCCAGCCAGTTTTCCGTGTCTTCATAAGGGTCGCCATGGAATGGCTCGGGCGTCCGCGGCTGATCAACAACGGCGTGTGTTGCGGCAATCTGGGTTGTCATTTCGGTACAGTCACCGCGGACAGTTGGTGCTACTCTAGGCTCTGGCAGAAGGGGAAAATTCGGGAGGCTCACCACGTATACGACGGCTTGCGCGCTGGTGGACAGGCGTGAGCTCATTGGTTTCGAGACGTCGTGGCTCCGAGCTGCCTCCTCTGACTTGATCAGGGATAGGGATCATACCCCGCACCTCCACGAAAATTCTAACGCTCAATTCAGGCATGTTGAGAATAACTATTTTTTATAGGCTAACTTGTGCCCGCAAAATAAACAAGTGATGTTTGTAGAGCTCTTTGCTGGAGACCAAGAAGAATAAATCTCAGAACACTTCCCGAGCGGGACGTCACTTCTTCTTCACCGCATCACGGCTGAGAAATAGGGTGATGTAACACAACCAAAGCTGCAAAGAAAGTAACTACGCAATTCTTTTTCTATCTTCGCGCCACAAAGCTTGTGAACGGTGACTTCTCTCTTTTGAGAACCACGAATATACAAGTGAACTGCACCGTACTTGAGCATTCGTCTCGCACTCGTGCAAATGAACGCTTCATGAATAAGCGCGAAAACCAGAGCTTCAGAAATGTCCGCTCAGTACTTCAGGCATATAATAGCTCCTGGACAATAACCTTCCACCAGATTGGATGAAGCAAGCTTTAAACTCCAAGATGGTAGGGGAGTGCACCTGCTGCTTGTGCGGTCGTTCGATGGACCTCCCCGTCGGTTTCGGAAACATGGGCCCAGGTTGGCTTATTGGCGACGGAAACGCTTGAAAGGCCAGGGTTTCGAACTTCCACCAAGACATGGTTTCTCTAATTGCGTATTTCCGAGAGCGAGATGGAACTTACCATCAGTATCTCGGACATGAGAAGCCGCGAGCCGTCTGGTCGCGAGAATGAAGGGTTAGTCCCAGAAGAGAAAGGCACCGCATTGCTGACGATTCCGGGGTCATTGAGTTTTCTTGGGGCAGGGGTTGGGCTGGAACGGGTGTGGTCACTTCTCGTTGTGGTTCTGCGAATCCGATTTTTGCGACCGAGAAGTTCCTCAACATGACATAAGCTTGAATGATGTGCTAGTATGACAAATCAGTCCTGCGGTCTGCCGCAAGCTCCTGGAAAATAAATATAAAGTGGAAATTTGACAACCACTACAAGTGGATGGTTGTCCATTGTCCATTTATGTCTGTTTCGACCTTATTCTAAGTTAACCGTTAGACACGGCTCATAGGTCTAAAATGTTTGGGCCACGCTCATTTTCTATTCTTCATAACCGAAAGGCAACGGAAACCGATGCATACGGTGATGTCCAAATGAGCAGCAAGCAGAGATTTGGTACAAGTATTTCATATGCCATAGTCGCTAGTTCGTCGTCATGTGTTGCTATTAGGTCGTGGCGTGGGACAACGGCTGCATCGGCTTGTTCCGCCGCTTGTTCGTGGCGTCGTCAGGTTTTCTTCTGGCCGTGAAGTTTCGTCGTCAGGGTTCCGTTTGGCTTCCGGCGTGTTCTTAACATTTCCTCGCGGCGTCGTCATCGGCGGAGGATCTTCGGTATTTCCTTGTACAGCAACCGCACCTCCATCGGTTGCTGGCCTTAGTTTTCTGGATAAGGGCTTGCGGGACTATCTTTTCAGATAAGGGCTCGCGGATTGGCCCCGAGTAGAGCTGGTGAACTGCTGGCGCTGTGGTGAGATGTAGTGGCCTGGTGACAACGCACGGACGCGCCGACGATAATCTTGGGGACCAATGCACTGGGCTGGAGTGCGAGGTAGTCTGCGATGTCGCGTCGTCTTTCACCCCGCTGTGGACGGCGCGCGTCGATGGCAAACCACGCAAACCCACCTGTCGATACTGGCAGTGGCGGTAGGTGTGGCCAGCTTATCCGCCATGGTAGCAGAGTGGGCGGTCGTCGAGGGCGCGCCAAACGTCGGTCTTCCTCGGGGTGTAGCGCTGACTGACAAGTGGGCTTTTTGTTGTCGGTGGCGGCGACGGCGGTGTTTGTCGGCGGAACTGCGGCGTTGCGGCGTCTTCCCGTTGGCGCGCAGGGAGAACGTTACGGCGCACTGCAGCAGCTTAGCTCATAGCTACCGGTTGGGATTGCGGCGGTTCGGGAATTCCCAACAATTGCCGGTAATCCCAACGGAATTCCCAACGAACAATGTCGGTAATCGAGTCCGCTCGATGTCTGCCATTCCGGAGGCATCTTGCGCCGTTTTCACGCACGACCACTCGGATGGTGTCGCGCAGGTCGTCGGTGCTGATGGCTCGAGGTTCGACGTAGTTGCTTCTCGGTGAGCGGTGGTTGTACTGGCTCGTCAGCATCTCAAGCGCCTTTTCTACTATCGTGGCCTCCGAAAGGAATTCGTTGATAGTCTTGGGCGAATTGCGAAGAAGCCCCGCAAACAGCTCGGTTCCTCAGATTAGGAAGCGGATCTTCTCCTCAAACTTAGCGGTGTCGGCATACGGGAACAGGGGGGTCATTTCTTCGCTGTACACCTCTGATGGTATTCCTGGGACCGAGACTAACTTGTTCTTTCAAATCCATGTCGCGGTCGTTATGTCACTCGTTACTCTTGAAAAAAAAAACAAAAGTAAGCCTCGCCCCACGTTGGGCGCCATTGTGATGGGATTCTTAGGACTGAGGAAGAGATAAGAGTACGTTGTGTCGAAGACAGTAACGTTCTCCAGAAAAGGCGAGGCTGTTTTCTGTTTTTTCGCTTTATGGAGCAACCCACGCACATACCGCAGACAAAATCGAACACTAATAGTAAAACGACACTTTACAACGTATGAAATCAAAGAAGACACATGAACAAGAATAGTCCTATCGTGAATGGAACAGTCTCACCGGTGAGTTCTTTAAGCCGACGCGGGCCACGTCTACGTAGAAGGGATGTCAGCACGGGACTGCCGTTGTCGCAGGAGTTCGGTGAAAAATAGGGCAACGCTCAAGTGGATGCCTCGACGAAGATGGCGTGTGACAAAGACCGTGGGCGTCGAAGTCACGCAGTCTTCTGCTCGAACGTGTGGACAAAGGACCACAGCCGAACACTCCGGCCTACACCCGACAGTGTTACTGGTGGCTGCGGTAGCTCCCGGCTCGCTCCATGGACTCGCCATTGAAGTTGAGGCCAAGCGAAGCAGGCCACTCCGACCCTTAAACTCTGCCAGGCACTCGGGATTACACCCGACCGTGACTCTGACGACCAGCCTCCCCGCTCCTTACGCTCGATCGAACGCTGCCATCGCAACTGCCTCGCACACCACGCGCACGCTTCTCGCACCCACCTTCAGCTACGTCATTCGGCCCGCCAATTCTTTTCCGCTCGTGGCCTCGTGGCACAATCCATCATCATCTTCGTCTTCGCGCAATCTTGCCGCTTTGTTTCTTCCCGTGTCGCTCTGTCCATGTCGCCTCCGTCACACCACACACGATATTCGCGCACTTCTCCTATCACACAGGTCCCCCTTTTAAAAGTTTTGTGCCCTATAACAAAACTTCAGCTAAGTGCACAATAATTCGCACCGTCCAGTGTGCAGTTCAAGGTGATAACATAACAGAAAACTACATCATATGTCAGTATTTTTTTTCTTTTCAGTCTTGAAGGGCACCTCATATTGTGCAACAAAACGAAACTTGCGCTGATATTTAAATGCGACTCATGTAGTCTGCTCCAACGTTCTCTGTTCTTTTGCTGTAGTTAACAGTGAACGTGTACTCCTGCAACAACAGGCTCCAACGAAGTACTCTGCTGTTCAAATACCTCGCTTTCTGTAGATACTCTAAAGGCTGATGGTCAGTTTGTACATTGAAGGGTCTGCCATAAAGATAAACGTGACACCTTTGTATCGCCCATACCAGCGCTAAGCATTCTCGCTCAATGGTTGAATAACGAGTCTCGCGAGGTAGAAGCTGTTTGCTAGCATACGCTACAGGATGTAGGATCTCGTCATGCTCTTGGATTAACGCAGCACCAACGTTAATCTCTCAAGCGTCTGTTTGCAGCACAAACTATTTGTTAAAATCGGGAGTGTTCAAAATGGGACGACTGGCGAGCGCAGTACGCAATTTTTTGAAAGTCAGGTCCCTTTCATAGGTCCATTCAACTTTATTCTTTTCTTGGTTTTTGGTAGATTGCACTAGTGGCTGAGCTAGCTTTCCGTACATCGGTATGAAGTCTCTGTAGTATCCTGCACGCCCCAGGAAGGATTGAACCTGATTTTTGTTTGTCTCGGGGCACTTTTGCAGCGAGGAGCTTGTCTACTGTGGTTTCCAACGGTTGCACATTGCCACCACCAATTTCGTGGCCTAGAAATACTACGCTGTGGAGTCCAATCTCGCACTTCCGTGCCTTGATGGTAAGGCCGGCCTCCCTGATCCTTTCGAATAGCTTGCGCAATGTCGACATATGTTCTTCCCAGGAATCGGGAGTGACGAGAACATCATCTATATAGTGCTGGACTCCCTTCATATCTCTCAGTAGTATTCTCATTGAGGCGTGCGAATACGGTTGACGCTGTTTTTATGCCAAACGGCATACACGTGAACTGCTACAACAAGGATTCAGTGGCGAATGCTGTTTTCGGTTTAGATTCAGGCATCATGGGAACTTGACAGTATCCATTAGATAAATCATACTTTGAGAAATACCCTTTTCCCCCTACTTCCGCGAACACCACGTCGGTTCGGGGAATCGGCTCCGCGTCGGCTACAAGTACATCGTTTATTTTGCGAAAATCGATGCACAGCCTGTATGTGTTGTCGGGCTTCTTCACTACAACCAGCGGAGAACTGTACGGGGACGTTGACCTCTCGATCACTCCGAGACGTAACATTTCTTCTACTTCTTTTTCTATGGTGTCCTTCAGCGCAAAAGGCAGAGGATACTGTGGAACTTGGATGGGTACAGAGGATGTTAAATTCATAAGTACGGCAGGGCTAGCAGCTAACTGTTTTTGCTCTGATCTCACTTGAGTCTACAAAACGCTGGTGTATGGCAATACGGCCGCTCCCGGGAGAGAAGCGCTTTTCGGT